>NC_081405.1:222466831-222679793 GCF_030272615.1 Cryptomeria japonica
TCACAGTCACCTTCTGGGATTACACTATCGCAGCCCAAGTATGCTCTTGATCTACTTGTACGCTTTCATATGGCTGATTGTAAGCCTGCCTCGACTCCCTTTCTTTCAGGAGTCAAGCTTGAGGCTCAGTGTTCTTCTCCACCAGTTGATGCCACTTTGTATCATCAGCTTGTGGGTAGTCTCATCTACTTGACTCATACACGCCCTGATATTTCATTTGCAGTTGGCATGGTTTCCCGCTTCATGCAGGATCCACATGAGCTTCATTGGAAAGCCACCAAACGCATCCTTCATTACATCCAGGGTACACATCACTATGGGATTCACTATGCAGCAGGCACAGGACTTCGCTTGGTTGGTTACACAGACTCCGATTGGGCTGGCGATCTAGTTGATGGTAAGTCTACTTCTGGTTACAGTTTTCACCTTGGTTTGGGCCCCATTTGTTGGCAAAGCAAGAAGCAACATGCTATTGCTCTCTCTTCAACTGAGGCTGAGTATTGAGGCGCTGTTAACGCAGTGACTGAGACCATTTGGCTCCAGCAGATTCTCACAGAGTTTGGATTCACCACTCCACAGCCGACAGTTCTACATTGCGACAATCAGAGTGCTATTGCAATCTCGAAGAACCCGGTCCAACACCAGCGGACCAAACACATCAAGATTCATATGCACTATATCTGAGAGCTCATCCAGGAGCAGGTCATTGATTTGCAGTATTGTCCTACAGCAGAGCAGGTTGTTGACATATTCACCAAACCTTTCACCGAGAGTAAGTTCCAGTAGTTGCGAGCTCTCTTGGGGGTGCGAGATGTTTCATTAGCGGGGGTTAGCTGACTTCTCCTTCCTCTCTTATGGAGGGGACTTTTTCCTCTTTGAGGTTTTGTCCTTCTTCTTTGAGAATCTTTTGTACATTCATCTCTCTTTTGGGGGGGAGTTTTTTCCCACTGGGTTTTCTCCCTTTCTCCATTTGTGAGAGATTGCATTGCATAGTTTTGCTTGCATTTGCATATTGTACATGGGTACCTATCATGGCCTCGTAGCCGGGACCCATCTTGCATTGTTGACTTGAGTCTTCATTCCCCTAAGTTGCACTTAAGGGGGGGTGTTTGTGTAAATAAATATTCATTTTGGATATTATTACACTTACTTAAGTTAACTTAGGATAATGCATCTCTTCGTAGTTTGGATTTGAGACACTTAGGGAAGTGTGCACATAGGGATAGAGCTTGTGAGAGAAATTCCACCTTTTGTGGTCTTATTTTGCTACTACACTCCACATTCGGTGGGTCATCCACCTCTTGTGGAATATTATATTATTTCTCCTACCTACCCTTAGTATTTCTTACCTACCCTTGTTTCTCATTGAGCCACATGTCATATTTGTGTGCTCATACATCCATATGGCCTTGCCTATATAAGCAGGCCTCTTTTCATTGTATTGGTTAATCCAGTTGATCGTTTGCATATTGATGAGAATACAGTTTGTTCTTGTCATTCTATTGTCTCTTTTATGCTTTTCATTGTGCCCTTGATCTTGGCAAAATCCTACAATAGGATCTTTTGAGGAGGCAGATTCATTTCTTGACATTGTGAACACTTGATAGGATCTACCCAAGCTAAAGAAATCTTTTGACAAAATAGGGAACCTAGGCTCTAATACCAATTGTTGGACACAATGGATCACTGAGAGGGGGGTGAATCAGTGATCAAAACTCTTTTCCTTCAACAAGGAGATACTGGTAATATATAAAACAAATTGAGTGCTAATCAGTAGACCAAAGAGTGCAAACAAGATGAGTGAATGGACTTGATAAAACATTATTATACCACATGCACAAAGATGCAACACACAACACCAAATATATATGAGGAAAACCCAATGTGGCAAAAACCTCGGTGAGAATAGCTGCTGGAGATCTTTTGCTCCAATCCATCCTCAAAATGAAACTCTGTTTACAATATTTAGGGCACCAACCCATGGAGAATCAACCCCTGATTTATTAGCACCAACTCAAACGAGCACCAACCCTTGCACAATTTATAGGATACAACCTGAAGGAGCTATAACCCCTACACTAAGCTACAACTTATTGAAAACAATTTAAAACTCTATTATACATATGAAATCATTGTTGTAAATGAAGTTTTGCAACCATACAATATACTTCTTTGTTGGTTTCAACCTTACTGGTCTGTATCCTCTTCTCCCACTTTGCAACTTGGCTCTACAAAATACTTTTCTAAGTCACCCCTTGTAATTTCTTCCCTCCTCCACTCACACTTGATCACTATATATCAGGAACCACCTTTACTGGCTTATCACTCCTATGTTTTAAAGCTCTCTCCACCGGTTTGTTCCTTTTACCGGTTTACCTTACTTCTTCCCACTGATACACTCTTGACTCATAAACACTTCAAGTGTTTATCACTTTGGCTCTGAAATAGTAGATTCACACTTACCTTCACTCTTCAGCAACAATGATCACAGTCTCAAGTCATCATATTTAAACATGAGTTTTCCTGCCAAGAAACAATTTAAACTTAGGGCGGTTCGGGTTTCCTTCACCCGACCAAATCTGCATGAGATCTGATCCAATCTGCCTTGGATCAATCACCTGTACTTGAGGAATGCATCTGTACACATTATTGAATATCCAATGCACATTTGCTAAAGATAAAAGTCTCGTCCATGATTTTATGCCTTGAAATATGTTGACTCATTTAAAGCCCAACTGTTTACTTCTCAAAGTCTTCTTGCAGTCTGATTTCTTTACTTTGATCCAGGTGCCAACTACTGCCAGATCTTTCTCTATCATTCTTCCTTCCTCGAGCCACATAAGTCTATTAACATTTCGTGATTTGTGGTTGTTTCATTAATGTCGATTAGCTTTCTCACCAACCACATCGGTTGAGGCTTCACTGACCTCTACATGTTTGCCACCTCAGCTCCACATGGCATCACATTGGTTATACACATATCTCATTGAAACAGGGTCGGTTTACACTTGAACATTCAACAAACTCATACCAATGTAGGCCTTTACCAGTGAGACCTTCTTCTTTTACTAACCAGTAGTGCACACTACACTAGTAGGACATCTTCACCTCCGCTAGTTTTTTATTACTTTAACATTCTATCTTTTCATCATAAACAGGTAGCCAAAATCTAGACCGGTTTAAGCTCTACCATTTATCAATCAACATGCTCACACACACATGCATCTCACCTCACAATGGTGAAGTCACTGATAGTCTCAACAACTACTTGTCTTTCACCATACCGATACATTCTTCTTTATACCGAATAGTCTTCCTGCAATATTGGTTGACATCAATAGCAATTCAATGGCAACAACTTATGTTTGTGTAACCCTAAGGTGTAGGTTCATTCTATGGGGGACTAGACATCCGAGTGAGTGACTAGGGTTGCGTGCAGTAGATAGCTAGGTCACCCAGGCTCTAGATCACCATAATATTTTGTTGGGATGTTTTACTTGTAGTCCAAGTGATAACTTAACTAGCAAATCTTAGGGTTTGGGTAGAATAGCTCATCTTAATAAGATAAGAAAAGGTTTGGTACCCACTCTGCCTTGCCCTATGGTAGCAATCCAGGATAGGATTGGGAAGGCCATGGTAACCCAGGTAAGCTAATCTCCCTTACTCCATAGAGGTTGAGATGTCTCCACATGTGCATCTAGGATGATCGGTGTTGGAATGATTTGATACTAGGAGAGAACTAAGAGGGGGGAGGGGGGGGGTTGAATCAATTTTCTCACAAGTACAACAGTTAATTCAATTTTAAACTTTATACTGAAGCACAACACAATGAAATATAAACCATGAAAATGCAACACATTGATGGTATGATGAATTAATAAGGATCTAGACAACTAGTGAGAGGGGGGGATGAATCAGTAGATAGAAAATAGACTAATATTTCACCAAAATTAAAAACCAACACATAAAATAATTCCTGAACTAACAGGTTCAAACACTAAACAATAAACTACAACTGCACTTACAAGTTTACTGGTTAACTAATATAACATAATAACAAATCTGAAATATCAAACCAGTTTACCAAAACATGAAACCGCTTTACTAATAATAGCAAAAGCACATTTCATATTACTGCCAGCCATCATAACACATCTAAGTGGCTTTATCAATTAAGCAAATTAACCATATCAAAAACATAACCACAAAAACCATTCACCACTTGACACAATTATTTTTGATGTGGAAACCCAAATGGGAAAAACTACAGTGGGGATGAATACCCACAAGTATTATGAACTCTTTTGAAGTTCACCCTATTAGGATCCAAGCTTGTTAAAGCTTTACAAAATGTCCTATTAAGAACACGGACCACACTGTTAAGGGATTGACTATAATGCCCTATTAGAAGCAATACCTTGTTAGGAGTAACCTCGATAGAGGATTTGAAATCCAAGCTAATGGATCACCTGGTTAGAGGATTTAGATAGCACTAAGAATGTTAAAGCTTACTTGGTTAAGGGATTTAACTGTTGTAATTGTTAGAGAACAACAGGGGTTTGTTGATTTGGTAAATTGCACTACTCTGCTTGATCAAATCCTTTTCATGCTCCTATCCGCCTTCACACATACTACGGATACTTCTTCTGGTTTCGGCAATCAATCACACTAATACTTAACCAAAATTGCTAACACAACAAAACAACTCATTGACCTTATAAGCTGAACAATAGGTCGGTAACATATCACAAACCTAAGATCTCATAGAGATTACAAACAAATCGGTTAAAATATGACCATTGGATTACATAGCAATCATTTCATATTGTACAAGACAACCTCGACCTCTCCTTGATCACCGCTCATCGATTCCTGTAACTCATCATGCAGTTTCCTCTTCATGCAATGTACTCACTCATTCCCAAGATAAAACCATTATCTCTTACATGCCAAAAACCACTTGAAACTCATCACATACAACATACATATGTGGCATAATTATTATCGATCACCATTTGATCATAAATCAATACAACTGATTCACCAAGATCCATCAGTTAGGGTTTGACATATCAAAAGGTAGAGTTGCCAGTTGATCTCACTGCTTCTAGAGTAATGTTGGTTTCCTTCACTTTCTCAACTACCGGTTGCATAACAATATCATTACTAGTTACAATTGACATCAATGACAATACAATAGTTCATCCATGCAATATTCAATCAAATGCCAACAATCTCCCCCTTTGGCATTAATGGCAATACAAATATCAATACCCTTGATTGTGATGATTGTGATGATAGGAATCCTAGTTTACATTCTACCATGTACTCTCCTTCAAATCTCCATGTCTTCAACTGGTAACTGGCTACATTTCTTCTCTTAGTTTTTTTCCCTCATAATCATACAATTCTTCTCCCCCTTTGACAACAATGCCAAAATGAAAGTAAAATACGCAGTGTCATACTTCACTGTTCTGGATCAAGCTATTCCCCCTGTGGATTAGCTCCACTCTACATCAATCCTGCTTCAAGATTCTTTAGTTAGCACTAGGACTGATGTCTTCCACATCTGTTCAACTGACCTCATGTAGGGGCACAACCCCTAGCTAACTTCTAAGGTACTCAAAAGTAGTCTTAGGCAGAGGTTTAGTAAATATATCCACGAGCTATTCCTTAGTGGATACATGCTCCATTATCACATCTTTACTCTACACTTTCTCTCTCAAAAAATGATATTTCAACTCAATATGCTTGGTTCTAGCATGCAACACTAGATGCTTTGAAATATTTATTACACTGGTGTTATCATAGAAAATTCTAACTGGTTCTGTGATCTTCACCTTAAAACCTTCTAGAATGTGTTTCATCTAGATTGCCTGGGTATAACTCATATACGCTGCAACATATTAAGCTTCAACAGTTGACTGTGGTCTACAACTTTGCTTCTTGCTACTTCAAGATACGAGTCTTCCTCCAAGAAAGTATGCACTACTAGTTGTGCTCTTCCTGTCACCAACATTTCCTACCCAGTCTGCATCTGTATAAACTTTCAAATCAAAGTTACCTGCATATGGATACCATAATTTATAATCAGTAGTACCTTTCAAATATCTGAATATCCTTTTAGTTGCAATCATGTGTGTCTCCTTTAAGTTCTTCTAAAATCTGGCAACTAATCCAACTGCATGAGAAATATCTGGTCTATTGTTAACAACATAATGTAGTTTCCCTACCATTGACCTATACTCCTTTTCATCAATGAATGCAACATCATCCTCCTTAGACAATTTATAGTCTCCCATTCCAAATGTCTTCAATACCTCTTCCACATATTTGGACCATGTGATAAAAATACCACCCTTCACCTATTGAATTTGCAAACCTGTGAAGAATTTTATCTCTCCTACCAGAGACATTTCAAATTGACTTTTCATCTCATTTGCAAAGTCATCAATCATGTCATCATTGCCTCCAAAAATGATATCATCCACAAACACCTCACTTACCAGTATCTTACCTCCTTCAATCTTGAGATATATATTGTTGTCTTCACTGGTTTTCTGAAAACCTATCTTCACCAAATATGAATGCAGTCTTTCATACCATGCTCTTGGTGCTTTCTTTATTCCATATAACGCCTTGTGCAGTTTGCACACCATATCCTTTGCATTAGTCAAAGCATAACCATATGGTTTCTCAATGTATACTTCCTCTTCTAGTATTCCATTTAGAAATGTTGACTTTGCATCCATCTGATATGCTTTGAATCCCCTATATACTGTAAATGCAAGTAGAGTCCCAACACCTTCCAATCTTGCAACTGGTGCAAATGTCTCACCATAGTACTCTCCTTCTTCCTATGCATAACCTTTGCATACTAGTCTAGCTTTGTTTCTGACTGCTTCTCCATCTTCATTCAGTTTATTCCTAAAAACCCACTTAGTACCTATTAGATTTTTGTTCACTGGTCTAGGTACTAGGGCCCATGTCTTGTTCTTCTCAATCTAGTCAAGCTCTTCTTCCATAGCTTTGACCTAGTGATCATCTCCAAAATATTCCTTTGTTTTTTTGGGCTCAATAGTGGAGATCATACAAGAATTCTCTCTAATTCTTCTTCTGGTTGACACTCCAACATCTTTATCACCAATAATCTGATTAGGATCATGATTGAGTCTTACATACCTCACAATAACATGATCAAGATCACCAGATTCTTCTTCCTCACTATCTTTATCTTCTGCAGAATCTACATGTTTTGGTTGAACTAGTACTGCAACATTCATCTTACCAACTTCTGGCTTCATTGGTTCTGGCTCCAAGATCAGAATGTAAGGTTCATCTTCCTTCTTCTCCTCACTGGTCTCTCTTGAATCTTCATGACACTCATTCACTTAGACATTAGGACTTTTAATAATCTTTTGTGTCCGGTTGTTGTAACATTTGTAGGCTTTGCTCTTGATGGAGTACCCAAGAAATATGCCTTCATCAATCTTAGCATCAAACTTACCAACATAGTCACCTTTCTTGATAAAACATTTACTGCCAAAAACCTTAAAGTAAATGACATTAGGTGATATACCATATGAGTATTCATAAGGAGTTTTATCCTTACCTCTTTTAACCAATACTTGGTTAAGAGTGTAGACAACTATGCTGACAACTTCTATCAAGAAAGTCTTAGCAACGCCACCTTGTATTAGCATAGTTCTAGTAGCTTCAACAACTGATTGGTTGTTCCTCTCTGCAATACCATTCTCCTATGGTATCCTGGGTGCAGAAAGCTACCTCTTAATTCCATTTTCTTCACAGTATTTAGTGAATTCCTCATAAGTAAATTCACCACCTTGATCAGTTCTAAGACACTTTATCTTCTTTCCACTTTCCTTTTCAACTAAGGCCCTAAATGCCTTGAACTTGTTAAAGGATTTTGTTTTGTCCTTCAAGAATGTGACCCACATCATTCTTGAGCAATCATCAGTGAAGATCATAAAATATCGATCACTTTGAATGCCTCTTGTCCTAATTGGTCTACAGAAATCTGTATGAACCAAATCTAGAAAATGTTTTGCTAAGAAGGATTTGCTCTTAAAAGTTGAGGATTTCATCTATGGTAACTAAAATTCCTTACACAAAGCATTCACCAATTTGTTCAACTGAGGCAAACCTCTTACTGATTTGGACTTACTGACTTTGAGAATCTTATCAAAGTTTACGTGACAAAATCTCCTATGTGAAATCCAACTATCATCTACTTTAGCAATTAAACAGTTGTTGACTTTAGGATTTAGGTGAAATAGATTACCTTTTGTATGCTTTCCAATTGCAATTAGTTCATCTTTGCTTCCATAGATTTTGCACATTCCATTCTTGAATTCCAATGGATAACCTCTGTCGTTGAGTTGAGCAACACTCATAAGATTGTGTTTTAAGCCTTCAACCCAGTAGACTGATGGTATGATGAAAGAATAATGATCCGGTCAACTACTGAGAGGGGGGTGAATCAATAGATAGAAAAATTGATACACTTTCACCAAACTTAAAATCAACCTCTCATGACAAACATTAAATTGACTGGTTTCATCATTGAACTTCAAATGCAATAATACTGACAAGATTAACCGGTTGACTGTTATAACAGATTAATAGTAAAACTTGAAAATTACAAAACCTTTTATCTTGACCATTCAAATACTTTAGTTAATAGTAGTTAAAACATGTTTCAGTTTGTTGTCGATTGTCATAACAAATCAAAATGGATTTAGTAGTTAAGAAAGTCAACAATAAACATAACCACAAAAACATTCACCACTTGACATAATATTTTTGACATGGAAACCCAAATGGGAAAAAACCACGGCAAGGATGAATATCCACAAGTATTCTGAACTCTTCTGAAGTTCACCCTGTTAGGAGCTTAGCCTGTTAAAGCCTTACAAAAAGTCCTATTAAGAACAGATCTTGTTAGGGACCACCGGGTTAAGGGATTGACTATAATGCCCTATTAAAAGCAATACCCTGTTAGGAGTAACCTCGGTGGAGGATTTAGAATCCAAGCTAATGGCTCACTTGGTTAGAGGATTTGAATAAAGAAGCTTGTTAGAGCTTACCCTGTTAGGGGATTTAACTGTTGTAATTGTTAGAAAACAATAGGGGTTTGTTGATCTATTTGAATAACACTACACTTGCTTGTTCAGATCCTTTTCATGCTCCTATCTTCCATTGCACATACTGTAGATACATTATCAGGTTTGGCAACCACTCTCCCATTCTCAACTACAAGTTTGCCAACACTCTAAGAAAACAACTCATCGACCTTATAAACAAATCATCGGGTCAGTAAAACGTCACAAACCTAAACATTTCATAGAGATTACAAACAAGTTGGTTCAAGTATGACAGTTGGATTACATAGAAAATAACATAGAAATCAATGCACATCACTCAAGATATTCTTGATTGCTCCTTGATTACCGCTTCATCGAACTCTGTAACTCATCACACGGTTTACATTAGATGCAATGAACTTTTTCATTCCCAAGACATAAACAGTTGTCTCAATGCACCTAGAAACATTTAAAACATTCATCAATCAATATGCAAGTGTCATAATCTTTGACGTTCACCATTTGATCATAATCCTTTAACTCCATCGGTTAGGGTTTGGACATCTTCTATAGGTAGGGTTACTAGTTCAACTCTCCATAACATAAGTAATACCAGTTTCCAATACAAACTCCTCCTACTGATTGCATTACCCTTTGTTAGCTCCTCCTACCAGTTTGCAATACAACATATAACATTATTACAATATCATAACAACAATATAATAATAACATCATAACCGATTTATTGACATCAATGACAACATAACATATCATTAATGCAATCTTCAAGCAAAATGCCAACAATCTGCAACTTATGCCAACATAAACATCATCTGCACTACTCTTCCCATTAAGAGAAATGGTTCCTGTTCCTTTTACCATACAGGGTGAGTCATTTCCAAATCTTACTACACCTCTATCAAATTCCTTCAGAGTAAGAATTTTACTCCGGTCACCGGTCATGTGGTGTGAACAACCATTGTCAATAATCCAATCATTAGAACTATCCATGTGAGAGACTAATGCCTTCTGATCATATGTCTCCTATTTAATGGCAACAAATACAATGTCCTCATTAGCATCGTCTTTAGATTCCTCATCTGTGATTCCTTCATCAACAACAATGAGACAATCTCTTTCGCCTTTGCCTTTGTACTTCTTATACTTCTCTTGTTTATGCTCATTGTCTCCATTTGGATAGTTAGCTGCAATGTGTCCAATCATGTTACATGCAAAACACTTCAAAGGTAATTTACCTATGTATTTACCTATACCTCTGGGTAACCGCTTGGCCAAAAGTGCTTCAAGCTCAACCAAACTATCTTCATCATCAACTTCTCTCCTGGATCTAGACTCATGTCTGTGATTGGATTTTCTACTTTTCCTTACTGGTGGATTAGAAACTAAAGCTCTAAATGTAGATTCTGATTTCTGAATACTTCCATCATAATTATTTAGCTCAAAATCAGTCAGTTTGTCGATGATGGAGTCAAGAGTTACCTTAGTTTTATCAATAGACTTTAGCTTCTGAATGGCTGCAACTCAGATAGCGTAGACCGGTAGAAGGGTTCTCAACACCTTGCTAACCACTGTGGTATCCTCCACTTTACCACCATCACTTTTATTCTCACCGACTATCTCCTTGATCCTCTGACCATACTGCTGAATATTCTCACCTTCAACCATCTGCATTTCATCAGATTTACCTCTCAAACTCTCTTCTTTGGCAATCTTCATATGCTCATCACCACTGTAAATATCTTCAAGTTTCTTCCACAAATCATGAGCAACCTCCAAATGATGGACATCAACATACTTTGCATCAGACATGAAACTGATAATGGCCTCCAATAATTTATTATTCTCTTGTAGTTCCTTCTTTTGATCATCAGACAAAATCCCACTAGGTAAGGTATATTTGGTAACCACATGTTCCCAATATTGGCTTCCTAGACTCTTAATATATATTTTCATCCTATCACTCCAGATTATTTAGTTTTCCCTATTGAACTTTGGACCTTCTTTCTTCATCATTTTCTCCTAGATCTTTAAATCAAGTTGTTAGGCTTAGATACTAGACGACCTGAAATACTTTGATACCAATTGATGGTATGATGAATTAATAAGGATCCAGACAACTAGTGAGAGGGGGGGGGGGGTGAATCAGTAGATATAAAATATACTAATATTTCACCAAACTTAAAACCAACTCATCAGACAATTCTTGAACTAACCAGTTCAAACAATGAACAGTAAATTGTAACTGTACTTACAAATTTACCAGTTAACTGATATAACATAATAACAGATCTGAAACATCAAACCATTTTACTAAAACATGAAACCACTTTACTAACAATAGAAAAAGAACATTTCATATTACTTCTGGTCATCATAACACATCTAAGTGGCTTTATCAGTTAAGCAAATTTAACCATATCAAAAACATAACCACAAAAACCATTCACCACTTGACACAATGATTTTTGACGTAGAAACCCAAACTGAAAAAACCACGATGGGGATGAATACCCACAACTATTCTGAACTCTTCTAAAGTTCACCCTTTTAGGAGCCAAGCCTTTTAAAGCTTTACAAAATGTCCTGTTAAGAACAGATCCTGTTAGGGACCACCTTGTTAAGGGATTGACTATAATACCCTGTTAGAAGCAATACCCTATTAGGAGTAACCTCGATAGAGGATGTGATATCTAGGCTAATGGATCACCTGGTTAGAGGATTTATATAGTACTAAGCTTGTTAAAGCTTACCCAGTTAAGGGATTTAATTGTTGTAATTGTTAGAGAACAATAGGGGTTTGTTGATCTAGTAAATAGAACTACTCTACTTGATCAGATCCTTTTCATACTCCTATCTGCCTTCACACATACTGTAGATACTCCTTCTGGTTGGGCAATCAATCACACTAACACTTAACCAAAATTGCCAACACTACAACAAAACAACTCATCGACCTTATAAGCAAAACAATAGGTTGGTAGCACATCACAAAGCTAAGATCTCATAGAGATTACAAACAAATCAGTTCAAACATGACCAGTGGATTACATAGCAATTATTGCACATTATACAAGACAACCTCGACCGCTCCTTGATCACTGCTCATCGATTATTCTAATTGATCACGCAGTTTCCTCTTCATGCAATGTACTCTCTCATTCCCAAGATAAAACTGTTATCTCTTATGCACTGAAAACCACTTGAAACTCATCACATACAACATGCATACGTGGCATAATCATTACCAATCACCATTTGATCATAAATCAATACAACCGATTCACCATGCTCCATCGGTTAGGGTTTGACATATCAATAGGTAGGGTTACCAGTTGATCTCACTGCTTCTAAAGTAATACCGGTTTACTTCACTTGCTCAACTACTAGTTGTATAACAACATCATTTCCAGTTATAATTGATATTAATGACAACATAATAGTTCATAAAAGCAATCTTCAATCAAATGCTAACACACATATGACACCAATATTTTGATGTGGAAAACTCAGTAAGGGGAAAAACCACGATGGGAAACCCTACCCACAATCAGAGAATAATTCTACACCAGTATGTGAAATAATTACAATGGGGATTGCACTTGCAATCAGGGCAACCGCCTAGACCTCATTGCTCATCACAAAAGGGAAGTCTAACTGACTTTAAAAACATCGGACTACAATCCAGAAAGAATGAACTGTGAAAGTAACATCTACTAATGCTTGATATTGTTCCGGTTAAGCACAAATGTTTGCCCTGCAATACAAAACCTTGACCAAAATGATATGACTCTATTCGTACATAATCTTTTCTTTGATAATGCAGACATAACCATTGATCCCAAAAACCACTATATAATTACATGAATAAGTCACCTATAAATACAGATCATCAACCTTATTAACAAGTGCGACTAAACCCTAAACCCATTATTACAAAAATTAAATCACACTATACCACTGGACCAATATTATGATTTACATTACATAGCATGGACCTAATTCAAGTTCCCAATTAATTACATCCACTCAAAATTCCACTAAGACCAAAATCCAACACGCTTCACCAACTGGTAGAAACCCTCAGTGAAATAAAACAGAAAGTCTAATCGGATCCAAATAGGACCACCATAATAGCACGCTAGCCAATGCAATGCCACCAAACAGTTAGGATACAATCAAGAAGCACCTTCAGAACAATAAAAACTATTCCCATAAGCTAGATCAAAATCATCTGACCAAATCAACAAGTATCACTCACCAATTAAGCTAACCGATACTAAGAAATACCAACCGGGAACAAAAGCAATAGCAACTGGAGCACCAAATCATGAACCAATAGAATATGGCAAGCATATAACCATCCAGAGTAAGCATGCAAAACCAAATCCAGAGATATGATCATACCAGATCAAAATCATGACCAAAACCAAGATGATCACCAAGACTAACCGGGATAGGTCCAACCGGGATATAGTGTTGACATCAATGACAACACTTAAGAAAATCCAGCATATTGCCAACAATCTCCCCCTTTGGCATTGATGACAACACTGAATGTGAAAAACATCCAAGTGCCATGGAATGCCAACAATCTCCCAAAAGACTGATCTGAAATATATATCTCCCCCAAACAACTGACTATTTTCACATGAATACCATCTCTCCCCCTTTGAAATCAATGACAAAGGATGGATATCAAACCAGAATACTAAACCAAACAACTAATTACTCCCCCTAAATAGTAGAAACATCTCATCAACCCAGATCAGAAAATATGTCTGATAAGCTCACCAGATTGATGCATCCTTACATCTCTAAGTCTCTTCTGGAGGGCTGGTAACCCCCAACTAATCTCTGAGATATTCAAAAGTATATTTAGGAAATGGTTTAGTTATAATATTTTCAATCTATTCCTTAGTAGGCACATAAACCAATCTAACTTCCTTTTCTTCAACCTTTTCTTTCAAGAAATTATACCTTATAGAAATATGTTTTGATTTGGAATGAAATACCGGATTCTTTGACATATCAATACCAACACTATTATCACAATGAATAAAAATAGGCTCATCATAACTTACCCTTATATATTTTCACATTTTTTTCATCCATGAAATATGAGTACAGTTGGTAGCAGTAGCTACATACTCCACTTCAGCAGTAGACAATGAATTACATGATTGTTTCTTGCTAAGCCATGAAACCAACTTCTTCCCAAGAAAGAATGCACTACCAGTAGTGCTCTTCCATTCATCCACATCTCCTGCCCAATCAAAATCTATATAGGCACATAGTCTCAAATCATCATTCTTTGGATACCATAACCAAAGTCTGTTGTACCTATCAAATATTTGAATATCCTCTTAACAACAATGTCATGAGTTCCTCTACGATGTGACTGAAATCTAGAAGAAATACAAACAAAGTTCATTATATTAGGTCTAGTCTAAGTTAGGTACAATAATCCACCAATCATTGATATGTGTCTAATTGGATTTACTCTAGGAGATTCATCATCCTTTGACAATTTGCAACTGGTTATCATAGGAGTACCGACAGGTTTAGAATTCTCAAGTCCAAATTTCTTCAACATTTCCTTCACATACCTTGTTTGACAAATTAAAATACCTTTATCAGTCTAAGTAATCTACAAACCTAAGAAAAATTTCATCTCACCAATCATAGACATTTCAAATTCATTCTTCATATCATCAGCGGATTTCATGCATAGACTTTCTTCTCCTCCAAAAATGATATCATCCACAAAGACTTCAATAATCAATATGCCATCATGTTCAATTTTGTAATATAAGTTACTATCAACAATACCTTTGCTAAAACTAAACTTTGAAAGATATCTGTCTAATCTAGCATACCATGCTCTAGGGGCTTGTTTTAGTCCATATAAAGCTTTCTTCAGTCTGTAAACCATGTCTTTGTCTTCTGATAAATAAAATCCATTAGGTTTCTCAATGTAGACTTCCTCTTCAAGATATCCATTTAGCAATGCGCATTTGACATCCATCTTATATACTTTGTAGTTCTTGTGTGCAACATAGGCAAGAAATAGTCTTACTGCTTCAATTCTTGCAATCAGAACATAAGTCTTTCCATAATCAACTCCTTCTTCTTGTGAATATCCTTTGCAAACTAATCTAGCCTTGTTCCTCAAAACCTGACTTTCCTCATTCAAGTTATTCCTGAAAACCCATTTAGTTCCAATCATATTCTTATCTTTAGGTCTAGGAACTAATTCCTAAGTCTTATTCTTTTCTATTTGATCTAATTATTCTTCCATTGCTTTTATCCAATTTTTATCCTTACTTCAATAAATGATTCCAGTTCAATTTGAGAAATTAAACATACCTCTTCAACAACTAATCTTCTTCTAGTCATCACACCTTTCCTGTTATCTCCAATTATCTGATCTTCAAAATGATTTAGTTTCACATAGTTGGGAGTCTTTGAAGTTAATTGATTTTTTTACTCTTTATGTTGTTCATCTCTCATTATTGAATTTTCTGATGTTACTGGTGTCACTGGTTCACTGTTTTGAACTGATTCTTGCATTACCGGTTTAGGTCTGATAAATTCATCTTCCAGTCCATTGTCATATGATTTGATCTGATTATTGCCTTGCTCATCCAGCTTAACATTTATGCTCTGAATTATCCTATTCCATCTTTTGTTATAACATCTATATGCTTTTCTCTTAGTATAATAACCCAAAATAATTCCTTCATCATTTGTAGGATCAAACTTTTCTATTGCATCATCTCTTCTAATGTAACATTTACTTCCAATTTTTTTGAAATATCTGACAATAGGAGTATGACCAAACCATAATTCATAAGGAGTCTTACCGGTATCACCTTTTATATGTACTCTGTTGAAAGTGTATATAACCGTATTGACAACTTCCCTCCAATAGATATCAGACAATCTAGCTTCAATCATAATTGTCCTTGCAACATCTAATATGGTTCTTTTCTTTCTTTCCACTAATCCATTCTGCTATGCAGTCCTAGGTGTAGAAATTTAAAAGTTTTTGAACTCACCGGATGTAAACTCACCGCCTTGATTTGATCTTAAACACTTTATCTTCAGTCTTGTCTTAGTCTCAACCATGGCTTTGAAGATTTTGAATTTCTCAAGAGCTTCTGATTTTTCTTTCAAAAATGTTACACACATCATTCTAGAGTAGTCATCAATAAGTAACATAAAATATCTATCACCTTGAAAAACTTTTAGTCCTTGCCGGTCCACACAGATCAGTATGTACAAGATCAAAAATTTCATTATATTTTTCATGTATAATTCTGAAAGAAGTTATAACTTTCTTACCCATTTGACATTCTCTACATATCGGATTATGAGGTTTAACAATCTTGGGAAAATCTCTGACAACTTGTGTTGAATTGATCTTCACTATGCAAGCAAAATTTACATGACACATCCTCGTAATGTTGAAAAAGGTGAATGATGGATCTAGAGGAAAGCTCTTCTTCCCTCTGAGGAGAGATGAAAGTTTTACTTTGTATCCCCTTCAAACACTTTCCATGCATTACATTAGAAGAGGGGGAAAATACACTAGATCCAATCTCCAGAGAAAGAGAATGAATTATGAGTGATGGTAAGTTAATCCCCTCTTCTGATATTGAGATTTGAATTGTGTACTTATAACCAAGTGAAAAAGAGACAAAGATATGATTATAACTCGAGATAGAAGCGTACGATGAAGTTGTGCACCTGGATCTGGCAATAATCTATTGAGACATAGCTGTCCTATGAATTTGAGAAAAAATTCCCCAGACCGTGGCATGAATGTACATGGTCCTCCAAAAAATCCATGAAACGAAAAAGGTTTTTCCTCCTCTGCAAATGGAGTCTAAATCCGAAAGTACAGCTGCACATCTGCAACCTACACATAAAAGAGAGGAAAAGGGGTCGGGATTGGGGGTTTGCTTTCAGGTCAAACCCCAGTTTTGAAATTAACCAAATGATGAAAGAATGTACTTGCAAGTAAATGTAAATGAAAGACTGAACTGTTAATCACCTCAAGGGAGGTTGTGATAGAAATATTGATATAATTTCTTGTACGAAGTTGAATGTTGGAATGAATCTCCTCTTCAATGGTTGAATCATTTACTTGAATGCAACACCTATCCTTGAAAGGAGACTTGAGAATGCTCAATACTAGAAAAGAATGCTTGAATGCGTGATCTCATGTATTTGTGTTATGCCAAAATGGAAGGGGAAATGTGACTTATATACTTGTCAATTAGGGCTAATTGATTGATTTTCCATCACAGACCGACATTGGGGGAGTTTTCTCGTTCAATGCACAACCACCAAAGCACAAATGAAAGGGTCTTGCCCCAAAATGGGGCAAGGAAAGGGGTGCCACACCCCTTTCCTAGGGGGCGGGGGTACCACACCCCTGTCCTGCCCTTTTTTCTAGGACAAGATGTAGTTCTTAGGTCCCGAGCAAGTCTTTGGTCTCCGATCTGGCTTAGGGATTCAATTCACCTACGTGAGGACCCTAATGTGGTCACAAATTGAAAGGGTCGCAATTTCATGACACTATATTTAGCCCCCACTTTAGCGGGAGTATAAGCGTACACCAATACTATCGGTAAATTACAATGAAACAAGATTGAAAGACTTCTACCACGTCAAGGAGGCAAGATGCACCAAGCCCCTAGAGGCCTAAGGATCTTACGACATTGATTGAACAAGTAAAAGGGAAGATCAAGAAGGGAAAACCATGACTACAAGTAGCAAGGTTCCCGTCACAGTGAGTCACGAAAAAGATACCAAAATTATAAAGCAAAGCCAAGTTCACTAAATAATTCTAAGTATCGAAAAGGAAAATATGAGCGATTTCTTTAAGGTAGGATACACCCAAGAGAGAGATAAGAGAGGGAGAACGTTATTGTAAGGATTTAGCCCCCCAAGTGAGCAATAAACCCAAGCATAATGAACACAAAACATAAAGAACAAGGTAGTTTCACTTTCCTTGGGTCAATATGTTGTATGATAACTCATCGATATCATATATGTATATGTGCATATAATAATTGTCATTCCCCAAAGAAATGACACTACCTTAGAAGAAAAGGGAAGATAGGATGTCTTTAAAGTCAACATGAAAGAGACCAAAAGAGATCTTAATGCTTTGCATCGTCCTCAAGTATACATTGAGGTATAATAGAAGAACAAGGATATGCATAGAAGAATGAGCACAAAAGAGCAAGCAAGGAGAGAGAGAGAGAAGATATACAGTGCTAATATTGCTAATCTAGCACGACATCTGCCTCCCAATATTGTTGATCACTATTTTAGGAAGGAGAGAAACATGCCAGAGGAGCAACATCGAGCACAATAAATGGAGCTATCACAAGATCCAAAATAGGAATATGCTCATGTGGTAAGTCACTTTGTTCATTCTAGGAGCTAGGATTAGGGTTTGTGAAAATTAAGTTGATAAATGCTTGTAGACATCAATATATTCATAATCACTATCAGAAGCATTACGAGTTGTATTGCCATCATGAATAACATTTTCACTCATTTCTTCATCAAATAGAAAGAGGAGCACAAACATGAATAGGAGTAAAACCATCACATGTTTTGTGCAACTTATGATTTGGAGATGTAGGTTCAACATCTTGTTTAGGAGAAAAGGGAATAATGTCAACTATTGGAGTTCTAGGAGATTGAATATTTTGAGGGACAACTTCATGATCTCGAACATGTCATCTTCGTCGGTGTTCTCTCGCACAACGATTCCGTCCAGTCTTAGTGGAAGGTTGAGAAGGAGGAGGAACATTCGAAAAAGTAGGAATGTTTTGTCTATTTCATAGTTGAAGGTTTAGGTTGAGTTATTTTAGGTTGGATAAGAGGAGAAGAGGCCTCTTCTCTCTATAAGAGGAAGGAGGTGGAACCGTGCCATATAAAGGAGGAATGTTAGGTGTCGGAAGAAGACCAGGTCCATCATGAGGAGGAGGTATAGGTCTAACCTTAGGAGGAATAGTGTTCTTCTTCTTAGGAGAAGGCATTGTCACATCCATAGGAATAGATTGAAGATCTTCATTAGGAGGGAGATTAGTTATATCTATGAGGGGAAGAACTTCATCTTAAAGTATGATAATATTGTCAATTGCTGGGGATCTAGATTGACTTAAGGATAGGATCATATCTTTCTTCCATTTTTTATAAGATTGAAAAAGAGCATCGCTCCTTGAAGGAAGAGATTGAAATTGCTTAGGCCAAAAGAAATCAATAATAACACTAAGGCTTCTTTCAAATGGATGAAATAAGCTATGTTTCACAGTTATCATTTCTCAATTGTGAGGAAATTTCAAACACTTATGGATTGGAGAAGAAATAGCCTTCATGGAAGATAGCCAAGGATAGCCCAACTTCACATGGAATTGCTCAAAAGAGGGTATGATAAAAAAGTCAACATCCATAGATTTAGTATGAACTTACAATAAGAAGGGTGATAGAGCCAATGGTAGGATGAGAGAAGCCATCAAATAACTTCACCACTACATTAGAGTCATCATATATTGGTTTATGCAATCGTAAAGTGAAAAGATACTCTTCAATGATGATGTTAACCATGCAAGAGGGATCAAAAAGAGTGCCACAACAAGGTTTATCCTTAACTATCACAACTATGTATAAAGGGCCATTAGGTACTCTAATGGTCTCACTAGGGTCAAATGTAATACAAGAATCCTTAGGTGTATCTTGTTTTTCTACCATATTTACCAAGTTTGGGGCCATTGAAATGAATTCCTGAGAGGAGATTGAAGTATACTCAGTCTCAATCACGTTAGAGTTATGAGGAGGCAAAGGATCAGTAAAATTTTTAAGATTTTGATGAGGAGGAGCTACCGATTTATTTCCCTTATCATTCACACCAACCACCGATATAGTATTGTTATCAATCAAATCTTGAATCTTACTTTTCAATGCAAAACATTTCTCAGTATCATGACCAGGATGACGATGAAATTGACAAAAGGAATTATTATCAAAATAAGGGGATGCAAGTTTAGAAGGATCAGCTTGTTTTATAGGAGGAAGTTTGACAAAATTTCTTTGCAACAACTAAGACATAATGCTATGTAAATATTCATTCAAAGGAGTATATTGTCTTTCTCTTTTGAAAAAATTAGAAACAGAATGCACACCTATTGTAGCAATCACATTGTTGTTGTTGATTGTATCATTGAATTTGATGAAGCCTTTTGTTGGTTTGAACTTCACAAACAATTTTTGAACATTCTCCCCTTTATTACTCAGAGCCATAGGAGTGGATTTCTCCATTTGACTCACAACCAGTTGATAATTGTGGAGTGTTGTGTACAACTACAGAAAGGAAGTAAACTCAGACAAAATAAGATTTTCCTTGATATTTTTTTGCAAATTAGAAATAAAAATTCATTGAATATCATTATCAGATACATGAAAATAAATTTGAGCACACAAATGCTTGTATCTACCAATGAAATCAATCACTTTTTCTTTTACACCTTGTTTACAATGCATTAAATCAGTCAAAGTGATTTTAGGACCAATGCTATTTTGAAATTGTTGGATGCAAGCATTTGCAAGTTGTTGAAAAGAGGTAATGGAATAAGAAGCGAAATAGCAATACCATTGTAAATCCTTATCTATTAATGTTCTTGTAAACAGTTTCACAAGCAATCTTTGATCATAAGCAAAATCAATACACAATATTTGAAATCTTTTAACATGTGTAAGAGGATCACCTTTTTCATTATAGAGTTCCAATTGAGGGACCTCAACATGCTTACCTAGCACGACTTTAACAATATTGAGAGAAAGTGGGCTCGGAACATCAAATGTGGGCATACTAAAATTGGATTGACTCATGTAAGCAATTTGTTGTTGTAAGGAAGACACAGTTTGAGCAAGATTGTTAATGGTTGTTTCAATAGAAGAATTGATGTTAGACATTGTTGATTGAGAAGGTGGTGTGATGTTATTGAAGGAAATCATGGATTGAGAATAAGGTGGTGGGACATTATGGTAAGTAGGCATAGGTGATGATTGCGTAGGAAACTGGACACTTAAAGGGGGAACAAAATTGTTGAATGAATTTACCCCTTGTGTCACTATTACCAAAATTTTATCACACTTTAAAATTTTGATGACCTATTACAGGTCTTATGTATTGCAGAAAAAGGTACAAATTTTTTTTCCAAAAGTTTGTTGCCTTTATTAAATAAACATGTATGCCATACAAGTATCTTATTTCCAAATATGCAATGTCAAAATCAAAAAAGACAAACATGAGTAAAACATCTACATGTAATACATTTTATTTATAAAGAACAAACTATTTACAAGATTCCACACAAGTCATGCGAATAGCCGAGAAGAGATCACATTGATCATAAAAAATACAAACACAAAAGAAGCATAAGAGTGTATAGAGAAAGGAAAGAAAGAACCCATCATTGCCTCTTTAGGTTGATGAGTTCTGAAGAAGAATCTTCTGATCAACTTTGTTGATTTGAACATCTCGTTGTCCACCCCATGTGTTGACCTGAAATGGAGAGAAAAATATTTTGTTAGAGCTTTGGGTTATTTCTTCCACTCCTACATACATAAAGCTACTCCTACTGTGCATAGACCGCTATATCAGATTCAGAACAAAGTAGATCAAGGCATAAAAGATGCCATGATATATAAGTGAGAACCATGTTTTTATCTAACTCATTTTTTTTATGTGTAGATACAGGTTTTCATTTCATAAATATCACGTATGTGGGTTGAAATGGGCTCCCAAAGGGGTTGAGATCAACATACATGTCATTACTCACACAGTGACACTAATCGACTACCAATCAGAAACACAACCGTATCCAAAGTCCCATGTATTATCACTGAATGACAATAAAAACTGTCATTTAATAACAACACATACAACAATGAATAGGACTGCATCCCATGGTTGATAGATGACTAGAGCCATAATATAAGTAAAAATAGTATAAGAAAGGCTTCTTAAAAGATCATCACTGCCTTAGAATGTACTTGCATTCATAACATCACCTTATGAGAAGCCCTTGAAAGTTAGAAAGGAGACAAAGGACAAAGATAGTGGTATTTTCCAAATAAGATTATAAGAACGGCCATGATTATAGACATATGAAAACATTAGGACATTCATTAGTACTGTCATAAATATCAAATTATTAAAGGCAAATAAGGGCAGTGAAATAATTTGGAAAGTAGTGTGACTTATCACAGTCATGGATGGCCTACAGACTCATGTGAAACCTTAAGCATCCAACAATAAAGACTATCACAAAGAATGCATGCTTTTCAATCTAAAACAGAAGTACAAACAACATTCACAGATGTTATTGTCATCAGCGTCATGAGTATTCAGTGTTATTAGCAAGAGGTCACAAGTGTTGTCATGAGTACAAGGGTCTGATATAGATTCTAGCAAACCATGGTAATTCACAAAAAATGATCAATGATGAACTCAAATGACATAAAGTATCCTAGAGCAGGTTTATTAAGATAGGATGATAGTGAATCTGTAACAGTCATGAAGGCCTTTATCAACTTAAAGGACAATAACTAGTGAAGACTGATCCTTTGCCCTCTCATACCTCTAACGTAATTGAGACTGAACATACCTCTTTCTCTCCCTCTGATCTTACTACCACGATTCCAAATTTGGTGAATATGGTAGAGAAACAATAAATACCTAAGGATTCATGTATCACATTTGACCCTAGTAAGACCATTAGGGTACCCAATGGCCCTTTATACATAGTTATGAAGATTCAAGATAAACCTTGTCGTGGTGTGCTTATTGATCCCTCTTACATGATTAATGTCATTAATGAGGAATATCTTTATACATTACATTTTCATAAACCAATCTATGATGATACTAATATGGTTGTTAAGTTATTTGATGGATTTTTTTGTCCTACCATTGGTTTTGTCACACTTCCTATTGAGATTCACACTAAATCTATGGATGTCAACTTTGTTATCATCCCTTCCCCTGAGCAATTTCATGTGAAGTTAGGCTATCCTTGGCTATCTTCCATGAAGTCTATTGCTTCTCCAATCCATAAATGTTTGAAATTTTCTCACAATGGAGAAATCATAACTGTTAACCATAGCTTATTTCGACCAACCGAAAGAAGCCTGGGTGTTCCTATTGATTACTTTTGGCCTCAACAATTTCAATCTCTTCCACTAAGAAGCGATGCTCTTTTTCAATCGTATAAAAAATGGAAGAAAGATATGATCTTATCCTTAAGCCAACCTAGAACTCCAAAACCTGATATTCCTATCATTCTTGAAGATGAAGTTCTTCCCTTAACGGATAGAAATCCCAACCTTTTCCTATGGATGAAATTATGCCTTCTCCTAAGAAGAACAATAATGTTCCTCCTAAGGTTAGACCTGTACCTCCTCCTCATGATGGACCTGCTCTCCTTCCTACACCAAAAAATCCTCCTTTATATGGTGCGGTTCCACCTCCTTTCTCTTATCGACAAAAGAGACCTACCTCTCCTCTTGTTAAACCTAGAAGACCTCAAACTAAACCTCCAACTACCAAAGATGAGAATATTCCTCCTTCAACAAATATTCCTCTTTCTTCTCAGCCTTCCCCTAAGACTCGACGGAATCATTGTGCGAGAGAACGTCGATGAAAGCATCATGCTCGAGCTCGTGAATTATTCCTCAAAATATTGAATCTCCCAAAACTCCAACAGTTGACGTGATTCGCTTTTCTCCTAAACAAGATGTTGAACCTAAATATCCAAATCATAAGTTGCAGAAAACATATGACGGTTTTACTCCCATTCATGTTCAAGCTCCTCTTTCTATAAATCTTGATGAAGAAATAGGTTAAAAAGATATTCATGGTGGCAATACAACTCCTAATGTTTCTGATAGTGAATATGAATATGTTGATGTTGAAAAACATTTATCTGCAAAATTTTCAAAAGCCTTAATCCTAGCTCGTACAATTGAACAAAGTGACTTAGCACATGAGCATAGTCCTTGTTTGGATCTTGTGATAGCTCCATCTGTTGTGCTCAATGTTGCTCCTCTAGTGTGTTTCCTGCATTCTCGAAATAGTGATTAGCAAGATCGGGAGGTGGATGTTGTGCTAGACTAGCTATATTAGCACCGTGGATCCTCTACCTCTCTCTCTATTCTTTCTCTTTTGTGATCATTCTTCTGTGTGTATCCTTGTTCTCCTATTTTCTCTAATAATGTCTACTTGAGGATGATGCAAAGCATTAAGATCTCTTTTGGTCTCTTTCATGTTGACTCAAAAGACACCCATGTTCCCTTTCTTTAGGGAATGATGAATATTATATGCATATATATACATGATATATATGAGTTATCATATACCATATTGACCTTGAAGAAAGAAAAACTACCTCGTTCTTTGTGTTTTGTGTTCATTATCCTTGGGTTTATTCCTTGATTGGGGGCTAAATTGTTGTGATAATGTGCTCCCTCTCTTTCTCTTAGGTGTATCGTACCTTAAAGAAATCGCTCCGGATAAGGCATGCACGATCGCTTTAATGTGGGGGCATACATGCCACTCATATTTTCCCTCTTGATACTTAAAGTTACTTGGCTTTACTTTATAATTTTTATTCTATCTTTTCTTTTTGATGACTCATAGTGAGGGGAACCTTACTACTCACATTTATGGTTCCTCCCTTTTGATCTTCCCTTTTACTTTGTCAATCAAAGTCATAAGATCCTTAGTCCATTGGGGGTTTGGTGTATCTTTCCTCCTTGACATGGTGAAAGTTTTTCAATCTTGTTTCTTGGTACTTTACTAGTAGTATTGGTGTATGCTTATACTCCTACTAAAATGAAGGCTAAATGTAACATCATAAAATTATGACCTTGCAATTTTTGAGTGCATTTGGGTCTTTACATTGGAAAAATGAATCCCTAAGCCTGACTGGAGACCTGAGACATGCTCATATCACCTAAAACATGCATTTCCTTGCACCCCGCACTGCCTGTTCCTATTTTTTGTCCTAAATTAGGGCAAGACAGGGGCCCCCTTTCCTCCTAGGATAGGGGTGTGGAACTCCTGTCCTTTCCCTAGTTTGGCCCCCCTCCACTTAAATTTGCATTGGGCTTCTCAATTGTGAAGCAGGGAAAGGTTTTCTATGTCGGCCTAAGACAAAAAATCAGTTAGTAACCCTAATTGGCAAGTATATAAGACACATTTTACCCTCCTATTTGCATAAGTGAAATTAAGGTGAGTAAGCACTATCATCATTAAAGCATTCAATCATCCTTTCAAGCATTGAGCATCTCAAGTCTCCTTCAAGGCTAGGTGTTGCATTCATGTCAAGGATTCAACCATTGAAGGAAAGATCTCTTTCAACATTGAAAAACATCCTATTGCACATAACCTTCCAAACAACTCTATCTACATTTCAATTGCATCCTCTCTTGAGGTTATTTCTACTTCAAACATTTCCTTTCATTTACTTGCAAGTATTTTTCATCATTTGGTTAATTCCAAAATGGGGTTTGACCTGAAGGCAAACCCCCAATCCCAACAACATTTCCTCTCTTTTATGTGTGTAGGTTGTAGGTGTGCAACTGTATTTGCAAGTTTAGACTTCATTTTTAGAGATGGCAAAACCATTTTTTGGCGTGCCGATTTTTCGGAGGACCAAGTACACTTTCAACCCGATCTCGACAACTTTCACCCAAATTTACAAGAGAGCTTTGTCTCGGCATTTTACTGCTAATTCTAGGGGCACAATTTCATCCCACGTTCCTAGCTCAAGTTATAATCATTTATTTGTCATCTTCATACTTAGTCTCAAATTGCTTAATTCAACTTGTCCATCCCAAAAGAGGGGTTACTTTACTTTCCAAATCCATTGTCAATTCACTTAGCATTCAATCTCTTTCCATTGAGATTGGATCTAGTGAATTCAACCTCCTCTTTTAAATGTAATGTGCGTGAGAGGTTGAAGATAATCTTTTGTGAAACATTCACTTCTTTCTTAAGGAGGGTGAAACTTTCCTCTTGATCTTCCCATCACCCTTTTTACACATTACAAAGTCAATACGAAAATCACATGGATCTGGTGAAACAGTCGGTAGACTTGGATGCCTATTTGTGTGATTGTGCAAATAATGAAGGAGAAACTCCACTAAAATTGGCAGTAAATTTGGGATTCAAAGAAGCTATAGAGTTTTTAATTAGTCGAACATCAAATGCATCTGGTGATGGAGGAGAGGAGTCTTCACAAAGTAATGGTGATACAAATAACAGTCAGTAACTCTTTTTCATTTTGTTTATTTTGTAGTGTAGATGGTGAAATTGTTACTAAAAGTACCTGAGATGAAGAAGCTTGCCTGAAACAGTGAAAACAAAGCACCGTTTGAAATTGCAAGAGAAGTCACGAAGTACCATGAATCTTTCAGAATTATAAGAAAGTTGGCGGATTCTAGATGGAGTTCTAAGCCATTCATGGACTGTGCACCACAGGTGACCCATGAAAAGAGCTTTTAAGAGAGGAAAATGGTTGGTGAAGCCTACAAGGCCAGACGCGATGCAGAACTAGTGTTGGCGGCCATGACATGTGTCGCTGCCTTCACTATCCTAGAATGAGGGAACCCTAATCTTATATCCCTTACTTCATTTAAGCTCTTTCTTATTTTTTATTGCATAGCCTTCTTTCTCTCTCTCTTCATCTATATTATGTGGGAGATGACTCAGAGCTTACCACAGGGGACAAGATGTTGTTCATGACTGTCAACAGTTTAGCTGTTTTCTGCAGCGTTGCCTTCACCACTTATGGGTTTCTGTGTGCAGTATACGTGATGCTGGATTGTAAGGTTAAGTCCTTCTCTTTGGTTATTTTGGGAAGTCTCATTACTATTACTTTGAGGGTCATCCTCGCATTTATCCATCAGTCAATACAGTTTGCAGTGAAGCGGGCCAGATTCCATCGCCTGTGTGGTGTATCTTTTTTTTTTTTTATGATATTGTAGAAAAATGTATGGTCTCTGATGCTCTGCAAAAAGGGAAGGTTAGTCAATTATAACAAAACACAAATAAGAAGAAAAGCAAAGTTGTTAGTGTTTTAAATCATAAACAAAATACTTTCCTACACAAGCATATCAAAAGAGATACCAAAAGCGTGATAGAATGTCTAACTAGGAAGGTAAATACGATGAGGCATCTCCAAATGCCTCCTAACATGCTCTTGGCTTCTTCTCCCTTGTTTCTCTCCTCTCCAAGTTCCAAAATAGTGTAGCTTTCAGCAGCTTTTGCACTATGGATGCTTATGGAGGATTGAGATTGTAGTATTGTGCTTCAAATGTGAAATGAAAAGCTAATACTATGCTATTGATGCTAAAATGATTGATTTTATCAAAAAGACAAGATATTAGTTAATTATGCTAAAAATGCTCTCTTAAAATGCCTATAGCTTAAATGCATACAAGTTTTCAGGATCTAGATTATGAAGAAATGGGCTCTATTTATAGGAAAAATGGAGCAATGGATGGTTGAGATTGAACAATCTCAACAATGGTCAGGATTGAATGATTTCCAATCCATGTGAGGGCTTTTAACCCAATCCCAGGATGACAAGTGTCAATGTGAGATAGGTTGAGAGGAGAGGGAATAAGCATTAAATGCCTGATATGACTTTGGGATTTAGAGTCAAGGTTGGTTGAATGAATAAACTCTTTATTCAAAGAATAAAGCTTTTATCCAATGGATAAATTCTTGTGCAAATGTGAAATGGAGGAATATGGTCAAAACAATAAATGTTTGGGGAGACAAGTTTGAAATAACCATAAATGGTTATGTAAGAGCCATAAATGGTTATGTAAGAGCCCTTAGTGGTCTTAGAAGACTTTGGGGGTTAATTTGTTGAACATACAAAGCATTAAATGCTTTTCAAAGACTTTGGAGTCTTTGAGAAGTGACTCCATTTTGCTTAGGAATGTGACAATAATTAGGGGATGGATTAGGCTAATTAGGAAGGGGTTAGAAGAATCTAGAAGGGGATTAGATTTTGCAAGTGGATTTGGTGGGTGAGGGAAAATAGGATTTTATTAAAATAAAAATTCATTTATTTCAATAAATGTGTGCAAGTTGCATTTGTAGGAAAATGCAAGTGGGGTGGGGATAATGATTTAAATAACTATTTTTATTTAATTTATTTAAAAGAGGAAAAGGGGATTTTAATTAAATAAATATATTTTATTTATTTAATTGATTGGAATTTGATTTAATGAATGAATTAAAATAAATTGAATAATTTATTTAATTAATAGAAGAATGTTTGGAGATGAATTAATTAAATATTTATTTAATTAACTAATGGCTAGTGGATTTTAATCAAATAAATATTGAATATTTATTTAATTAAGCTGGACAGATTTGTGTGACTACAGTCTCAAGCAGAACATTGTGGGCTTCTCAAACTTCTCCGTTCAGGTGATGATGTTTTGCATGATTTAATCATCGGGCATGCTATGTTTCTGATGATTCAACCACCAAGCCGACTCCTGAACAACTCCCCCTTTTCATCCCCGCTCAACCCTGTTACTTACAACAACTCCCCCTTTTCGTCCCCGCTCAACCCTATTACTTACAACAACTCCCACTCTTCGTCCCCACTCTCGGTCATCAAATTTGTTAGCTGTAACAGCTCGTGCTCTTCGTACTAGTTCCTTAGCCTTGTTTAGATAGCGGTCTACATCCTTCACAGTTCACTCTTTTCTTTCCCTACTACTCCTGTGACTCTAAGGAATCCTCAATTTTTGTCCCATGTCTCTCGATCGTGCTCCCATGTACCATGTAATTATTAACTATTGACCGGATTTTAATAGCGAGTGCTTTTGGTAAAAAGGTTATATTTCTAGAGAAGGTGTTTACCATTGTTTAAATATAAAACTATTGTTTATTACTATTTGGTCAACTGCTTTTGTTTGCTAGATATATCTAATTAACATGGAAGGATAACTAGCAATTGCACCTCGATGTGCAATAGGTATGTCGAAAGGTGTGGAGGGTTGTAAAGGGAAATTTTGGGTCTATGTATGCATATATTCATGTAATATATCATGGATGCAACTAAAGTGGCTCCAAAAAGTAGTTATAAACTTCGTGTTATTGACTTTTTTGAAAAATCAAAGCCATAGCTTGTTCTACTGATCACGATCAAGGATTTGTGATTTTCGAAAAAGTCAATAACACGAAATTTATAACCATGTTTTGGAGTCAGTTAGCCGTGTGCATACATCATGGGGTAAGGAGATGGAGAGGAGAGGGAGAGATAAAAATAAAGAGGATAGAGGAATATATAGAGAAGGGAGAGAAATATATGTAGAAAAGGAGAGAAATATATAGAGAGGGAGACATAGAAAGATAAATATACAGATAGGAAATCATATATTAAGAGAGGGAGAGAAATAGGGGTAGAAAGAGGTAGATAGTTAATGAGATAGGTAGATAGAGGGAGAGAAGGAAGATTAAATGTAAAGAGATTGAGATATAGATGCAAAGAAATATATAAATAGAGGTCTAGGACTTGAGGGAGATGGAAAGAGATGTAAGGATAGAGAGAGGGATAAATGTCTAGAGATAGAGAGGGGGAGCTGAAAATAGAAAGCTAGAGATTAAGACACAACAAGAGAGAAAAATGTTAAAATAGATAGAGAGATAAACATGCATAGAGATAGGGAGATAGAGAGGAAGAGATAGAGGGATAGGGATAGGGAGAGAGAGAGAGAGAGAGAGAGAGAGAGAGAGAGAGAGAGAGAGAGAGAGAGAGAGAGAGAGAGAGAGAGAGAGAGAGAGAGAGAGAGAGAGAGAGAGAGAGAGATGGTGAGATAAAGTGATAAAGAGACAAAGATATAAGGAGATGCAGAGAGGGGGGAGAGGGAGATAAATATATAGCTCGATTACTAATAGTCTCAGGTTACATTTGTAATAGGGAGAGGGAGAGAAAGATAGGGGTAGGGATTAAAAAAGAGAAATAGAGAAGGGGAGAGAGAGAGAGAGAGAGAGAGAGAGAGAGAGAGAGAGAGAGAGAGAGAGAGATTAACAACCAAAGAGAAGTAGAGAGACAAATAGAGAGGGAGGGTGTTATATGTGAAGAGAAATAGAGATATAAAGATATGTTGGAAGAGAATGGTATAGAGATAGATATGGTGGATTGTAAGGAAAGCAAGTGCGGAAATTTGCTTCCCTAATGTCAATTTGCAGGGGAAAACAAATAGTGTTTACAAATTAGAATATGACACACGCATGAGCATACACAAATAAACAACATAGAGAGAGAACACACAAAATTAACGTGGGAAAACCCTTTTGGGAGAAAAACCCACCACCAATAGATAATGACTTTATTAACAGTATGTCAAAGATACAATAAAGTCTAGTCTATAGACTTCCTTCACTCTGTTGTACAATCATTCCAGATTGAAACATACAACACTCGAGTCAAACTACTTCCCAGATCACTCAATAGCTATTCTAGTTCATGACACTACATTCAGTTCACAATCGACTTCAAATACCAGACTGGTCAACCATTACATCTACCCAAGATGGTTGGGAAGTTGAACTATCTCTGTCGGTCTACAATCATGGAAAACCAATTATCCCATATGCATCAGGGAGTCGGGTCGATTCACATTCATATACATCGACAGTGTCATCCTTAGTGTCTGAGTGTTCACCTTTTTGGATCTTGGTTCAATCTCACATCCGCAGTCGGTCTTCGCTCGATCAACCATCGGTATAGCTTTCAACCGGTAGAGTCGATCGCCCGATGATACCCGATCGTTGAAGGTGACTCTATCGGGTCATCGACATAGCGTTTAACCAGTAGAGCCGATCGCTGAAGGTGACTCCATCGGGTCATCGACATAGCGTTCAATCAGTAGAGTCGATCGCCAGATGATACCCAATAAGTGAAGCACTCTGAGACAAAATAGAGTAGACTCATCGGGACTTCGGCATAGCCTTCATCATGTCAACCCGATTGCCGATATCAACCCAGAGCACCTAAGGTAGGTTCATCGGGTATCGGCATAACTTCCGATAGGAACAACCGATAGCCGATGACACCCCAGACCACATAGGATAGCTCCATCGGGTCATCAACACAACTTTGATGCAGTCTTCCCAAAAGGCCAAGTTATCCCGTTAGAAAGGAAGACACCGATGTAAGTCATACCGATCAGAAGGTGTTCAACAAACAAGAAAGTAACACTCTATCGTTCCATCAGTGTAGGCTACCCCGATCAACCCGTATATGTCAAGTGAATTAGAGGCACATTTCCAACATGGATAGGGTGGGAGTGGGGGATGGAGAGATTGGGAGAGAGAGGGAGGGAGAGATGGGGAGAGATAGAAAGGGAGGGAGAAAAAAGAGAGGGAGAGAAAGAGAGAGAGAAGATAGGGAGAGATGAAGAGAGATAAGTGATGGTATGGGGAAAGAATAAGGATTTGGTCAACTACTAAGAGGGGGGTTGAATCAGTAGATAAAAACTTGATACACTTTCACCAAACTTAAAATCAACCTCTCATGACAAACATTAAACTGATTGGTTTCATCACTGAACTTCAAATGCAATAATATTGACAAGATTAACCGGTTGACTGTTATAACAGATTAACAGTAAAACAACTTGAAACTTACAAAACCTTTTATCTTGATCATTCAAATACTTTACTTGACAGTAGTTAAAACATGTTTCAGTATGCTACCGGTTGTCATAACAAATCAAAGTGGATTTAGCAGTTAAGAAAATAAAAAATAAACATAACCACAAAAACATTCACCACTTGGCACAATATTTTTGACATGGAAACCCAAATGGGAAAAACCACGATGGGGATGAATACCCACAAGTATTCTGAACTCTTCTAAATTTCTCCCTATTATGAGCTTAGCCTATTAAAGCCTTACAAAAAGTCCTGTTAAGAATAGATCCTGTTAGGCACCATCGGGTTAAGGGATTGACTATAATGCCCTATTAAAAGTAATACTCCGTTAGGAGTAACCTAAGTGGAGGATTTAGAATCCAAGCTAATGGAACACCTAGTTAGAGGATTTGAATAAAGAAGCTTGTTAGAGCTTACCCGGTTAGGGGATTTAACTATTGTAATTGTTAGAAAACAACAGGGGTTTGCTGATCTATTTGAATAACACTACACTTGCTTGTTCCGATCCTTTTCATGCTCCTATCTTCCATTACACATACTGTAGATACATTATCAGGTTCGGCAACCACTCTCTCACTCTCAGCTACAAGTTTGCCAACACTCGAACAAAACAACTCATCGGCCTTATAAATAAATCATCAGATTGGTAACACATCACAAACCTAAACTTCTCATAGAGATTACAAACAAGTCGGTTCAAGTATGATCGTTGGATTACATAGAAAATAACATAGAAATCAATGCACATCACTCAAGATATTCTTGATCGCTCCTTGATTACCGCTTCATCGAACTTTGTAACTCATCACATGGTTTGCATTAGATGCAATGAACTTTCTCATTCCCAAGACAGAAACCATTGTCTCTATGCACCAAGAAACATTTAAAACATTCATCAATCAACATGCATACGTGTCATAATCTTTGTTGTTCACCATTTGATCATAATTTGCTTCAACTCCATCAGTTAGGGTTTGGAAATCTTCTACAGGTCGGGTTACCGATTCAACTCTCCATAACATAAGTAATATCGTTTTCCAATACAAACTCCTCCTCTCGATTACATTACCCTTTGCTAGCTCCTCCTACCTGTTTGCAATACAACATATAACATCATTAAAATATTATAACATCAATACCATAACAACATCATAACCATTTTTTTTACATCAATGACAACATAACATATCATTAATGCAATCTTCAAGAAAAATACCAACAATAAGAAGAGGTCTATGTTAGTCCCAACCGGTGCTAAGAGGGGAGGGGTGAATCAACACTTTACCAATTTTACACAATAAAACTTTTAACTCAAACCTGCACTATCTTAATAATCATTGTCGTCTGTAAAATTCATCTTTTATTCAAATAATTAATCAATTAGAAATCAAAGGGAAATCACGAATCCCTATCCAATCAAAGAATCTAACAAACAAGACAATGAAATAATGCAATATCAAGAAATAAGAATTATAAATGAAATCAATCAAAACTCCCTATTCCAAGATCGCATATTGCTTCCATTTCTCTTCTCTTCTTGGTGGTGTGATGGCTCTCAGATATTGCACTAGTAACCTGCAAGTGACACAAAGATTCAAAGTTCGTGATTGTTGAAAATGGAGATTGAATGCTTGATTTATAGAATATTGGAGAGGATTGATTGAAAGGTGGAGCTCAGGTGAGCTCAAATGTTGATTGATAGTGGAACTTCTGATTGTAGGAGTGAAACAAAATAGATTGAATAGATTAATTGAGTCAACTGATTGATGAAAGAGTTAACTGAAGGAAGAAAAAGAATGATTGGAGGAAATAAAGAAGATGACAAAGAAAGCTTAATTTAGAAAAAACTAACTAAAAGATGGAAATAGAGACTGGAGAGATAAATGATTTAATTAATTAATTAATTGATTGAATTAATTAATTTAGCATGTGCTTGCATTTTGACTTAGATTTTCATTTTAATCTTTGCATGATATTTATTCAAATAATTGAATTTATTTTAATTCAATTTAGCTTTTGAATATATTTAGAATTTGACTTTGATTTTCAATTTGGTTTTTGAAATCATGCACATGAAATTGAATTTGGAAGAAATTAGAAGAATTAATTAGTTAATTAAATAATTTAAAGAAACTATTTAATTATTTAGAAATTGAATTTAATTAAATAATAAAGATTATTTAAATTAAAGGATCAAATCACACTTAATTAAATAATAAATATTTAATTAATATTTAGAAGACAGTTGAATGATCTGATGATTAGAGATAGAAATTGAGAATTAGTTTATTTAAATAATAAAGATTATTTAAATTGGGGAATTAACCGGAATTAATTAAATAATAAATATTTAATTAATATTTAGAAAATGGTTAAAATGATTAAATGATAAAAGAATAAGAAATAGAATAATTAGTAAGATGATAAGGAAATATGAAATTAGAAGAATACGAATAATTAACTTAATTAAATAATTATTTAATCAATTAGAGGAATAATTAGTACATGATCAATGAGACATTTTTAGGTGTCTACATTTGCCCCTCTTTGAGACAATGTCGAAACGACATTGTTTCAAAGAAAATGAAAAATTCTGCCCCAGTATGCCTTGGTACTGTTGTATAGTGTAAATATGCCCCCCTCGGAAAATGTGGTCATAAAATTTTAAAATTGAGACCATGTTTTCGATAATAGTGTAATGAGCAAGCGTGTGAAATTTCATGCGATTTGGAGATCTTTTGAGTAGGCCACAAGGTGTTTGAAACGGGTAGGGACCACGGGCGTCGAGGTTTCAGAAAACCCTAATTTTGAGCTATAAATAGAGATTTTTAGGTTTTCATTTGCTCATTGGTACTTTGGTTATTTCTTGGTTTTCTCTGCAATTTTTGTCTTGTTAACTGAGTGTTTGACCGTCATGGCTGGTTATAGAGCTCGAGTACATCTATCTGACCAAGTACGTTCATATCAGAGACCTCCTGGGACTGGCGGCATGGTATTTTTCCAAAAAATTTCCTGATTTTTGCCTGTTTTCCAAAAATAAAATTTCCATGATCATTTTTTTGCATGGGTTACGCAATCGCTTGTCGATTTTTACGCATTTGTGTTAACTGTCATGCAAATGCTCTAAATGCTATGCATGTGTCATAAGTGTTATGCATTAGTGTTATCATGCCGCATTCATTCATTTCTTTACGCATAAGTGTTTAATGTTACGCATGTGCTCATTTCATTACGCATTAGCTTTAAACATCACACAAGAGTAATATTTGTACCGCATTAGTCATAACTATCACACATCCGTTGTAAATGTATTTTTTGTCATGCATTTGGAAAATATTATTTTTTATTTTCAGAATCCATTATCTGATTTTTTCAACATTTCCTCGTTGCAGGAGAATATTGGAGTGTTATACTGCCGACATAGCAGACCCAGTGGGTTGGATCTTCATGCGAACTTACCTAAAGATGAGATCGAGCATATCCAATAGCTTGTTCTATATCATGTTTTACATTTGCCAGAGGTTACGACCAACATGGCCTTGATTACAACATTGATAGAGTGGTGGCATTCCAAAACCTGTTCTTTTCATCTTCCGACTGGTGAGGCATTGATTACTTTAGAGGATGTATGGTGTATATTGCGTATTCTAATTCATGGTGAGAGAGTTGTATATGACCATGATGATGGCATTGTTGGACTTGCAGATCAGTGGCCGTTATGACATCTCTTGGGCCCGTTTAGACTATGATGACCTGACTAGTGTATTATGCGATGTTGTCGGTGGTTTACTGTTACCTGACATACAAGGTCATGGGATTCTAGTTGGATGGGGCAGAGTGCTCCATGATATGATTGTTCATCATCAACTGTTTGCTTGGGGTCCTTGTCTACTAGCCATGTTGTACTATCAGATGCATGGTATTGTGTATCTAGGATACCATTCTATCAGTTGTGGTGTGACTTTGCTTCAGACATGGGCATGGGAGCACATTTCTATTTCAAGACCTGTCATTCATGTAGATTTACAGCCTGGTGAGCCATATGCTTTTAGGTACATAGCAGGTATCAGACACAGGGGTTCGGGGAATACCTTGTACTAGAGACATCAGTTAGACATATTGTAGCATTTCATTTGGAGACCGTTCTTAGATTGCTCTGGTTGGCTGGATGATGCAGTGCACTTGCCTTTCTACCAACAACAGAGATATCTTATTGGTAGGACCTTTGAGACTCAGTGGATTATTGAGATGTATCTTCCAGGGTGGGTTCTTAGACAGTTCAGAGAGGTACAGGTGACACCTGTAGTTATTGCTTATTTTGCTTGTGTTTCTCGTGAGGTTTCTGATTGGGGTGTATGTATACAGCCTCATGTTGCTTCTGCTAAGTTTGATGCTCTGCAACCATTACTCTAGGGTTGGGGTAGAGGTACAGTTGATCCAGGGATGACGCCTGAGTATGATGCTTGGTTTGCTAGACATAGACCTATTCCACTTACTAATCTCGTTGTTCCCATTACAACACAACAGATTCGAAATCCTAGACAATGGTTGAGGATAGACGCAGGGGAGGGAGCCGGAGGAGGAGGAGAGGTTGGAGCTGAGGGTGGAGGCGGTGGAGATGAGGGAGATGAGGATGTAGACATTGGTGGAGACACCAAGTCTATTAGCAGTGAGGATAGTTATGATTCTTTAGAGTCATCGAGCAACGAGGATGGAGATGATGATGATGATATACCAGAGCTGGAGGACGTGTTTGTTGTAGATGGTGGGGGAGAGCATGTGGGTGATGAGGATGATCCACAGACTCTTAGAGCCTAGGTTCAGAGTTTGGAGGATGAGGTTGCTAGATGAGATGTCGAGCGGGAGACCTATCGTGCGAACTATGGTGTCCTTGATGCTGCGAAAGACCGTCTCCAGAGGGAGAGAGATGAGGCAGTGCGAAGATGTCAGATCACTATGGATGCCTTTGATTAGCTTTTTAGAGCAGGTACCGATGCATGTGATCAGGCATAGAGATACTTCACTGCTGCACAAGAGGCTATTTATTATAGACAGGCATATGAGAGAGTCATCCTTGAGGGTCAGAGAGAGCCTAGCTTTAGTGCATTCATGGGGAGGAGATCGAGTAAATCTACTTCATGATGGACTAGCAGTGGTGGCGTTATGGGACCACCTCGACATGTCAGGGTAGGATCTAGTGGATAGGATCCACCTGCTGACAGAGACAGTGTTGGTTGATCATGTTATCCGAGCCTTCAAGCGTATTTATTGTATTCACATACATTATCATTTTTGAGATCGAATATATGATATGCGAGTTTTGATAGTGATCTATTTATGTTTTTCTTTTTATGTATGCTTATATGTGCTATGAGTTATGTGATGCATATCTATTTGATTCTATATGATTGTAAAAATGCAATGGTAGTACACGTATGGATTAATGATGCAAATGAAATCTAAGTGAATGCAATGAAATCTATATGAATGCTATATGAATCTATATGAATGCAAATGAATCTATATGAATGCAAATTATGAATGCAAATGAATCTATATGAATTCTATATGAATATATATGAATGCAAATGAATCTATATAAATGTTTTTGGTATGATAATGGTTGAACCAATTTTTAAATTAGATACACCCTGAAGAAATGTTAGTTAGATGATAGAGAGAAAAATTGATGGTAGAAAGGATGTTAGCAAGAATGCGATTTAGATAGAAGATGAGAAATCAACAAAATATCAATAAGCAAATGAGATGAGAATGAAAATGAAATTGAATGAATCATGAACCTGTGTCACATATTTTATTGCGTCATTATTCATCACTGAGCCTTATTTTTGAACAATGAAGCTTAGCACATCAAGGTATAAGGAACCAAGATGCATAGATATCTCATTGTAGAAACAAACACGTAGTAGACAAGGAGTGAACCCTCCATTCTGGTAATTACGCTAGGGGTTGAGGTATGTGTGGTGATTTCACCTTGATGTGAAGGCTCTTATCACAGACACCCACTAGAGCAATTTCCCTAGAATTTCATCGGTTCACACCACAAACATCAAACAAAGAAAAAGATAATGCCCATCATAGCTCCTCTAGTCACTTGTAGACATCCTTGAGTAGCATAGGAACATAATTTGTCGCCAAATGATAAAAGATAAAGACTGACCCAGACAAAATTCAACAGCTATATTGACCTTGTGCCTTTGTTCTCAGCTGCTTGATCTGATCGTTGATAATGTCTGATCTCAGAAAGTTGCGGATCCCGTTTAAGACTGACCTATCTGATTTCGAGTGTATCCTCTTCTGTTTAAGACAAGATAATGATCACTTTGATATGGATATGATATGATTGATAAGACAGTTTGATCAGTTGATTGCAGATGTTTGACTGGATAGTCATATCCTTTGTTAACTTTGTGCGAAGTGTTTGCTGGATATCTACTATGGGTTTGTTTCTCACAAGACATTTTATTGCAAGTTTTTCTGATTGATTGATTTTTTATTTTTAGTTCTTTTCCAAGAGCTTTTTCGATGTTTTTGGATTATGTGGATTGATATTTGAATGTTTTTGGATTGATTTTTTCAGAACTATTTGCAGATGTTTTTGGTTGATTTTTTCAAGACTTTTTGCAGATGTTTTTGGTTGATTTTTAAGTTTTTCAATGTTTTTGGTTTTTTGAGTTTTTCAATGTTTTTGGATTTTGTGTTTTTCACTGTTTTTGGATTATGTGGATTGACATTCGAATGTTTTTTGTTTTTTTGAGTTTTTCAATGTTTTTGGATTTTGTGTTTTTCACTGTTTTTGGATTATGTGTTTTTCACTATTTTTGGATTATGTGGATTGATATTCGAATGTTTTTGATTGATTTTTTCAAGACTTTTTGCAGATGTTTTTAGGATTTTTTCAGTTATGCCCCCAGTGTGTAGACCTGTATGACGTGATGATCTGTAGAATGCATGTGGAGACAAATGAATTTTTCACATGACCTATGTTAATGCAATATGCATGATGAAGATGTATTTCATATTCAAATAAGGTTGACTGTGTTTGTTTTATCATTTGTAATACACCCATTGAAAATGGAGGTGCAAAACATTTCCTAGATAAGCAATCAATCGATCCTTTAGGTCCCTTGGAACATTCAAATCAACACACTTAGTGACTAGGATTTACAAATGGAGATGCGGAAAACTTCCCCATTGGTTCTTGAAACTTTGATCTTCTTTTACCCATGTGTGTGCAAATGAGTTAATTCCCGCTCTTGTGTTCACTAAAGATCCTTAGCATCCTATATGACTAGCTACATGGAGTATTCTGACTTCAAAAGCATCTCGAATAGAGCCTCGCTACCAGCAAGCCTTGAGAGCTCTGACGAGGTTATAGATTGTAATTTCTCAAACATTGCTCCATTGCTAGTAGGCGTTCATAGCCCTAATGGAGTTACTTGCATGTTCCCATAGTCAAGCTTATTATCGCACTTGTATGTGTGATATTTCAGTTATATATCGTTGCTCTTTTTCCTTGAGATGGATATTTGGCATTGCTCCTTTTTTCTTTTTTATTTTCTTTTCTTGACTTGTAAGTAATGATACCTACTTGGGTGTGATAATTACAGTGGTGCTGAAGTAGAATTTTATATTTTTCACTAGTCATATGATCAACTAGGTGTCTAAAATAAATTAGAGATTTATTGTGTTTGAGATAAAGAAATTGATAGATTGTGGGTTAAAAAGTCTCAAATAGTGAGATTACTACCCAACCATAAGTAAAGCATCATCGCAGGGTAATGTTGACAATGAATGACCTTAGGACTTCAAATACTACATGTGCGAATATCTAAGAAAGGAGATGACCCTTGTTTTCCCTTGAATGTAAACGAATGATAAACTTGAATAGTTGCCTTGTTTTATTGATGCCACTATATGTAAATGCAAAGACTTAACGTATGTGATGCATTTGGAAAGGAAACTATATGTAATGCAATGTTTTGAATGGTATGAAATGCCATGCTGAAAATAAAGTCTAAACTACACAACCCTTAGGTATAATATCACTTAAGGTGCATGATGTTCAGAGGGTCAGAGAGTGGATCTCCCTCCATGGTAGCCAAATTGTATGCTCCATTGCCTATAACCCTTGTTATTATGAAAGAACCTAACCAGTAAGGTTCGAATTTCCCTGGTTTTTCTTGTTCTACTAGATTCCTTTGATTCTCTTTAAGGACTAGATCTCCCACTTCAAAAGCTCATGGTTGAACTCTTTTATTATAACTCTGTCTCAGTCTGTTTAATATCCTTGTAGATGGTTGAACGTTGTCTGTCTTTTTTCATCAAGAGTTTTGAGTTCTTGTAATCTTGCTACCCTATATTCTTCTTCTGATATGATGTTCTATAAAGAAACTCTTAGAGATGGTATTTCTATTTCAATGGGGAGTATTGCTTCGCTACCATAGACCAAGGAATATGGTGTTTCTCTTGTAGGTGTGCGCACTCTTGTCCTGTAGGCCTAGAGAGCAGGATTTAACTGGAGATGTCATTCCCTTCTTGTAACAGTGACGACTTTCTTGAGAATTTTCAATATTGTTTTATTTGTAGCCTCCTCTTGTCTGTTTCTTTGTGGGTAATATGGTGTGGCTAATATTTGTTGTATGTGAAAGTTATCACACAATTCCTTCACTTCCTGGTTCTTAAATGGATGTCCATTATCTGTCACGAAGCATATTGGAACTCCGTATCTGCATATAATGTAGTTGAGCATGAATTTTGATATTTGCTTCCCAGTAATGTATGTAAGAGGAATTGCCTCAACCCATTTGGTAAAATATTTAGTGGCTGTTAATATGAACTTGTGCCCATTGGAAGAAGTAGGGTTGTTTTTACCCACTAGATCTAATCCCCATTGTGAGAATGGCCATGGTGAAGTGATGGGTTGGAGATCTTGTGCTGGTGCATTGTTTACACTTTTGTACATATTTGTAAGCATCTTTTTTCATGGTTGGTCAGTAATAACCTATTCTCAACAATTTCTTTGCTAATGGTGGACCACTTTGGTGAGCCCCACAAATTCCATCATGGACTTCTTTTAAGGCAAGGCGTGCTTCCTTCTCTTCAAGACATTGGAGAAGAGTTCCATCAAAACCTTTTTTGTACACAGTATCTGCTATAATGGTGTATCTATATGCCTGGCGAATAAATATCTTCTTTTGATTCCTGGATAGATCCGGTGACATGTACAGAGTATGTAAATATGTATATATTTCTTTGTACCAAGGTGACTCCGGGCCTACAATTGTACACACATGTTCTGCTAAAGGAGTCTCATGAGCTGGTAGCATCAACTGTTCTATGATAAACTCAGACCGAGCTTCATTAGTAGGCATATTAATCAGAGATCCTATGGTATCCATTGCATCTGCTGCCTTATTTTGTGCCCTTGGGATTTGTTCAAAGGTGATTTTGATGAAGTTCTCTTTGTAATCTTCCACTAACTTCTTGTAAGGCATGAGTTTGTCATCCTTCGTATTGTAGTCATCATTGACCTGGTTTACAATCAACTGTGAATCACCATAGACTTGTAATTCTTGTATTATCCATTGTATAGCTATATGAAGTTCTATAAGGAGAGCTTCATATTCCGCTATATTATTTGTGCATGGAAAATTTATCCTAAATGATTTAGGTATAGAATCCCTGCTCCAGATCCATGACTTGTATATGACCCATCAAAGTATAATTTCCACATTAGGGATGTTGTCAATGTAAATATTGATTCATCTAGAAAGTCTATGAGTAATGGATGACTATCTTGCAAAGGAGCCTCTGCTAACTGATCTTCTATGATTTGTCCTTTAATAGCTTTTTTGTCTATGTATTCTATGTCGAACCCACTTAGCCAATCGTCAGGTCAATGTTTCTCTGCTCAATAGGTACTTGAGTGGATCAAAGCGTGCAATGAGTTGTACTTTATGACTTAGCATGTAATGTCTGAGCTTTTGGGATGTAAAGATTACTGCCAGGCATGCTTTCTCTATAGGGGTATAATTAAGCTCATAGCCAATCAGAGTCCTTCTTATATAATAAATGGCTCTTTCTTTTCCTTGGTCGTCATGTTGTGCCAACAGAGCTCCTAGAGCTGAGTTTGTTGCTGATATGTATAACAATAGAGATCTTCTTGGAGTAGGTGCTACCAACACTGGTGTGTTTACAAGATAATCTTTCAAAATTTGGAATGCTTCTTGGCATTGTTCTGTCCATTTAAAAGTAACTCCTTTCCTGCATAAATGCTGGAATGGGTGGCACTTATCTGTCAACTGTGCTATGAATCTCCTTATGGATTGCAGTCTTCCTTGTAACCCTCTGAGTTGTTTAAGTGTGGATGGAGGTGGCATATTAATGATTTCTTTGAGCTTGGCTGGGTCTACTTAAATTCCTTTGTTTGATACTATGAACCCTAACAATTTACCTACTGTTACACCAAACACACACTTCTTTGGGTTTAACCTAGCATTATATTTTTCCAACCGATCAAATATATGTGCAAGGACCATGAGGTGGCTTTCTCTTGTTTGTGATTTAGCCAATATGTCATCCACATTATCTTCCATTATGTTGTGGATCATATCATGAAACAATATTGTCATAGCTTTTTGGTATGTTGCTCCGACGTTTCTAAGACCAAATGGCATCACATTCCAGCAGTATGTTCCCCATGGGCATGTAAAGGTCATTTTGTGTTGATCTTCTGGTGCAATTTTAATCTAGTTATATCCTGAGAAACCATCCATTAAGGATAGCATTTCTTTTCCAGCTGTTAGGTCAACTATCATATCAATATTGGGCAATGGGAAGTCACCTTTAGGACAAGCTTTATTTAGGTCCCGAAAATCTGTACATATTCTTATTCCTCCTATGGGCTTAGTCACAAGTACCAAGTTGGATATCCATTCCATGTAGTCAATAGGTATTATGAAGCCTACATCCAACAACTTTTGTAGTTCTATCTTAACCAGTAATGCAATGCTTGGATGTATTTTTCTCAGTTTTTGTTTGTAAGGTTTAACTCCTGGTATTAGAGGCAAATGGTGCAATACTAATTCAGGGTCTAAACCTGGCATATCTGAATAGGACCAAGAAAAGTTGATAGGTCGTTGTTTGAAGAAATGAATGAATCTATCTTTTTCTTCTTTGCTTAGTGATTTTGCCAGATGGATGTTATGTACACCTTCCCCTTCTGCTATGTTTACTTCTTCTGTTTCCTCTATAAGCAATGCTGAACTTTCTCTTTCCATGGGGAGATTACCCAAGTCACTCTTGCCATTATGGGTGATTTGATCCTTATCTTCTGGTGTAGAAGCACTTTCTTCTCCAAAGTATGTTGTTCTATTCAGGTCTACAACAAACCCTTCTTTGTGATCTCCTTGTGGGAATCCCTCTCTGACTCCGAGAAATTCTAAAATTGCTTCATCATTTTTAAACCAGTCCAGTATTGGTTTTCCTTCTTGCCCCTAATCAATCAAGTGTGAATGTATGAGGGGTAAGTCATTACTCTCTTGTTTAGTAGATTCTGATAACATGAGGAATTGATTGTTTGAATGATTTTGTGTATTTTCATCTGCTATAAGCCCTATTTGATACTGTGATATTATACTTTCTGGTGGGCTAGAATCCTGAAGGGATAAGAATTCATAGTCATGAGATTCTGTCTCAATTTCCATATATGTTTCATAGTGTGAGCTATCATCACTTATTTCTTCTTGTTCTTTTCTCTATTTTTGGTGAAGATTAACTGGTCTTCTATGTACATTAGTTACCCTTCTTAAGCTTGGTATAAGTCTTTGCAGTCTTTCTTCATTTGATTCATTTGGTTGAGCCTGAGTAGTTTCCCGTGGTAGAATTAGTGTCAATAACCATGGATGAGATTCAGGTAGTTATGGTAAAGCTGCATCTATTGCTATATTAGCTTGTACTGTTGTGTCAATAACTGCATCATTTTGTAACTCAGTGTTATGTTCGTGCAACAATTGTCTCATGCCTTCGTCGTCTGATTCTGCACTAGGTTATGTGGGTACCTGATTACTTGTTTGTGATGAAGATGGAAGCTCCTGCATAGACAAATCCGTTTGTGATATGTAGTCTGACGGTTTGCTTGGATGATTTAGAATATCAAGGGTATGTTGTCTTGCTTCTATGATATGGTGTACATTCTTATATCCCAGTCCTTGATTCCTTGGATTATTGTTAGGAACAATAGGTTCTAGCCTTCCTTGTTTCTGTAACCCCAGGCCTATGGTACCATCATATCCATGTCTTTGGAGTATTTTGAATCCATTTCCATACTGATCTGTTTGTATTTTGGGTATTGTCATATGATCTTCTTCTCTATATATCCAATGATTGATATCTTCATTCACGGATTTGTCTTGTAAATCACCCCATCTAATGAAAGAGCAGGAGTCTGTGTATCAGACAATTTCTTTTCCTTTGTCTTGTTTCCGTACTGTAGTATGAGGTTTTCCAAAAGACTTAGGGGAGAGAGACAATTGTTTCCCACTCAAAGTATTTGCAATAGAGTACCCTCCACAGCCCATATCTTTTACCTGTAAGGAGGATGTTGTAGGTATATCCTTTTTTGTTTCTGTGAGTTTTAATGCCTCTAGTTGTGTAGTGAGAGGTGTTGCCTGATTGATTGGTACCTGATTATCCACACCTTCTTTTAAGTGTGATTGCAATTTTGGAAGGGATTTGGATCACCCCTTATGGTGATTTCAATACCATTGTATGGGAATTTGACACACTGGTGAAATGTGGATGGTACTGCTTGCATGGTGTGGATCCATGGGCAACCCAATAACTTGTTATATCCTAGTTCTCTTTCCAAGACTTGAAAAGTTATCTCAGTTGTTATGGGTCCCACTTGTATTGGTAATGTTACAATGCCTTTTAATGGACGTTCTTCATCATCGTATGCCTTTATATTTATCCTCTTGGAAGAGTCAATGTGAAGTTTAGAATATCCTAGCACCTTAACCAGTTTTAAGGTACAAATGTTTAGCCCAACTCCTCCATCTATGAGTACTCTTCTGATTCTTTTCTTATGAATGTAAGCTTCTAAATGTAGTGGGTCATTATGAAGCAGTCTATCATGAGGAATATCTTGTTCTGTGAATGTAATATATGTGCCTTGTGTCAAGTTCCCTACCACTGACTGGAAGGTATTTTCATCTATTTCTCTATCCACGACTGAGTCTTGAAGTGCTTTATCCAGTACAGCTCTGTGTGTGGGTGAAATATGCAAAAGTTCGAATAGTGATATTTGTGCTGAAGTTTTCTTAAGTTGTTCAACAACATTGTAAGTCCCTATTGTTGGGTGATGATTTGGTGGTATCCCCTGTAAAGTTATCTTTGATCTGCGAGTAACAACTGCACAGTCTCTGTCTCTAGGAGTTATGGTGATTGTAGCGATTGTATCATTCAACTTACAAGGTGTGTCTATATCATAAGCTGTCGTATCAAGATTTATGTTAAATCCCTCTTCATAGTCTTTAAGTGTATGTTTGACATCCATGATATGTTCTATAATTTGATCTTCAAACCAACTTGAGTGAGATGGTTGATCATGCCCCCAGTCTCTGAGACAAATATTTCTATCATCATCGTACTTTGGTGCCTCTAATATCATACAAATTTGGTAATCATCCATGTGAGTATCTTGGTTTTGCTCATCTTGATCAAGTGTTTCTTGTGAATCATTATTTGCTATGTCTCCTAAGCTAATGGTAGGAATAGTGTAGTCGTATGAGACCTTTGTGTAATTAGTTGTATTGTCTTGGGTGCTTGATGTGGTAGCTTTCCCTTTTTTATTTTTAACAAAAGGATGCTTAAAAATTGTATGATTTGTGTTTAATGAAGTTTTATCAGTATCGATCGCGATGTCTTCTTGGTCTATTATATCTTGGACCAAGTTTTTCAGTTTATAGCAATTGGTTGTTTTGTGACCTTTAGTCCAATGATAATCACAGAAATCATTATCATTCTACCATGTGGGTTTGAAAGGACCTGGTTCATACACTCTTACTTCAGGTAAAGTGATCATGTTTGTCTGTATTAACTTTTTGAGTGCTAACTCAATAGGTTCTCCTAGGGGTGTATAATTTCTTTTTGGAGCATTTACCCTGGGGTATCTTGTGTTCATGTTTTGCGTAGCATTTACATTTGTTGAGTTCGTGTTGTTCCCTATATGTGGATTAGATGATCAACTTGCTCCCAAAGATAACACAGGTTGAGTTCTGTTTACCGTTCTGGCATCTACAATACCATCATTGGTTAAATTTTTGTTTTTCGACCAAAACTTAGATTTTTCATTGTTGTTGGTGTCGCCATACTTTATAAGACCCTATTCTACTAGTCCCTTCTCACATTTGAGAGCTTTTTCCATGATTTGTTTGAATGTGGCTAAACATTGCATTTGTATTAGATATTTCATCTTGGGAATCAAATTGTCTGTGAACATGTCTACTTGTTCTGTTTCTGGGATAACTGTTTTGCAGCTCCTATAGAGAGCCCTCCATCATTGTATGAAGGATGCAAATGTCTCATTCTCATATTGTTCAGTGGCACACAAATCCATTAAAGTAATCGGGGTGTCAATGTTGTGCGAGAAGTTTGCAATAAATTGTTCAGCTAATTCTCCCCATGATGTGATGGTTGGTGGTAAATGTGAAAACCACTCTAAAGCCGGACCTCCCAGACTTTTAGGAAATAGTCTCATGAGATAAGTATCTTCTGAGGCGACTTCTATACATGTCATAAAAAATTCTCTGATATGATCTTGAGGATCACCCTTCCCTCGATATCTATCAAATTTGGGTGTTTCAAAATGTTGTGGGAAAGGCAGCATGTATAATGTGTGATTAAATGGATAAGGATGTAAATCCTGCATTGTGTAACTTTTCTTGTCGTTACCAGTTTGCATGGTTGTCATTTGTTGTTGCAAATTCTGTATTTGTTGTGTCAGAACATTCATTTGTGTCAAAGGTAGACCTTGTGTTTGTATATGTCCTGCAAATGGATTCATGGTTGCATAACTAGGAGGTTGTTGGAAGGTACCATGATTATAACTTTGCATGTTGTGCGTTCCACTAGGTACTATGAAATAGCTAATATGCAAACCCATGTTTGGTTGAGTTGTACTTGTTTTATTTGCAAGACCTAGATTTGCATTTTGATAACTATATGCGGATCCCATAGAATAGGAAACTGGAGGTTGGGTAGCATTTGTTGTTTGTGTTTGAATAGGTATGGAGACACTTGATGTTATTGGTATGCTTTGTATTGGTATACTAGTATTGATCACCAAAGATGACGTACTAGTTTGCGAGTTTGCATTCGTGTTGACATTTGTTTGGATAGGTACATTTTGAGGAAAACTAGAAGTCATTGCTTGTATTTGTGTCACGGGTGGTGTTTGAGTGATGTCTTGACCTAAATTTTTTCCTGGTGGTAAAATATTTGTAACATCAAAATCCTCGGGTAGTTTTGCCCCATTTTGTATTAGCAACGAAAGACACTTGTCCCTATCACTATGTATGAGTGCATCTAGGATCATGAGGACATGTGGGTCTTGTTGCGCGGACTCAATTTCTTCCTTTATCAAATATTGTTGTAATTCATTTAAGGTGGACATTGTCTGTGTACTTGATTGTTGACCTAATGTCATGTCCATGTTCCAAGTAGGGTTTACAGACTGTGTGTTGTTCTGGTCCATTATTCCTTTTGCTTTCTGCGACCTTGTGACAGGCATCTAAAATTACTTATATGAGGGTGGTTCTATGCAAGACGATGACTTAGCACTAGACTGTAGATGTAAATATGAGATATGAAAGGTTATACTAGACTCTCTATTGAAGATTTTGACGTGAGACCTTTTGAGCATTTCTAGATTTCTCTAATGCAAGTCTTTCCATTTGTTGATGAATTTGTTCAACTTCAATATCTCTATCAATTATACGGGAAATCCTAGACTCAATGTTTATCTTGTGTATGACTCCTATATATTGAGGTGCGCTTCTTCTTAAATCTCAAGCTAAGTTAGCTAGACCATCAATGATTTCTCGTTGGCCGCCGTTTGGAACTAGATTAGGTTGCTCGAAGGGGAGCACACCATCACCTGGGAGACACATGAAGGCACATGCTATGAACCTATAACTGATAATGGACTTAGACATATATGAGGTCTAGATGGAGACGTATATGATAATGTAGGACTATGCAAGGACTAAGGATGATAATGAGGATGTAAGTGGGACTATGCAAAAGACTTCCTAGGGTCACAAGTATGTAAGGATTTTTGAGTTGTGATTTCAAAATGGAATTTGTTTTCTATAATTTTGAGTGTGGGACAATGTTATGTAATTTTCCAAATCTGAGAACAATTGCTAGTAGGTATATATAGCTGACTGACTCAATTTTCATATAATCTCAGAAAATTCAGAGATACGTGGGATAGGGCCTAAAATAGCCCTAGGGACTGACTCAATACTGGTCTATAACAACGATACATAAAAAAACATAGAATAGAATCTTAGGTTGGAAGGTGGACACCATTCAGTGAGGCCCCCGCAACAAAATACCGAAACAAGACAGACAGATAGAGAGTTTGGCAGCACTGGCTCCACTCCATGGTACACACTTCTCGGGCATGCCAGCCTCTTACCCCGAAGATCCGAAGATCTTATCACCGAGTATTTTCTGTCTCATAATGTAAGGTACATGAGGGGTATCTATGGGGTACGATCCAAACTCTCGGAATCACTGAATGTAGGATTTTTGCCAACTAAATTGGTTCTTAGTATTAGGTTTCAAGGGGTCCCGATCCAACGATGAATTCTCAGAGCAAGCCACTTAAGACTTTAATTGAGCTTATCGGTGCACAGAAGGCCCCCACATACATCGAATTCACTCAACACTCTAGCCGCTTGACTAGTATATTTATATAGTGGCTCAAAAAACCTGCTCGAGAGTATGCTGGGAGAGATGATATCCCCAACGCATCCCAATTCAAAGTACCTCTATAGGGTGATGAATTCCCCAGTCAAAGATACCCCTCACTACGTAGAATAAAAGAAAATTGGATGTCGTTGTCATCTTCCTTCTTTCTCCCAAGACCCCGAAGGCGGGTGGAAAGTCAGTTAGTGCAACAGTAGGTCCACCCCAGACATAATAAAAATTCTTTACCTTAAGAGAAAGACAAATGATTTAATCTAATGCGGCCTGATTCACGTTCATTTTATAGCCCAAATTTAGGTGTTAGATACGCATGTGCATGTCCATTTTAAACACCAAATTGAAAGATGAAGGCATACATGTCAATTTTAACCATTTGTTGATTTTAAGCATCAAAAACCAAGTGTGAGATACATGCATGTCCCAATGTTCATTTTAAGCATCAACAACGAAGTGTGAGATTATCCATGCATGTCCGTTTTAACTGTTGTTGATTTTAAGCACCAAAAATATGAAGTGTGAGGTGATGCATGCAAAAATACTAATCTAATCCTTCTGTAAATCTGCCATAGGCTGTAAAAAGAAGATTAGTAGCAAAATCAAACTAACAGAAAATAGAAACTCAAAATTTGACAGAATCAAATGCGTAATCGTACCTGTGCGAATGCATGATACTTATAGACCAAATGTGTGAGTCTGATCGAGTAGATGCGTGAATCTGACAGATCGAATGCGTGACGATATTTGGTCGATTGCGTAGCAGTAATAGGTCGATTGTGTGACAGAAGGTAGACAACAAAAAAAAGATGATTAAAAAAAACAAAAGAAAACTAAACCCGATCAGGAATCTGCACAACCAATTGTGAAGCCCTAGCCAAATCCCTCATCATCCATTCAATATTGATGAGATCATATTTAACTTGATAAGAAAGAAATAAACTAGTATATCTATCAAAGGCCAGTTGTTCTTCTGATTCCTGTATCAATTTTTCTGCCTGAAGAAACTTTTGATAGTGTTTGGCTTCTCTTCTTTGTTGTTTCGTCCTTCTTGCATTTGAAATCCTGAACTGAACTTTTCTTGCCATAAATTGTTATAATCAAATCATAAAATAAAAGCAATTTGATCCCAGATTAACCCAATTTGAGGTAGAATTAAACAGAAAGTAATAGACAGAAGAAAAGATTAAACAACAAAGCTTCCTACGAATGCGTGAACCAGAAAGGGCGATTGCGTGATCTGGACAGGGCGATTGCGTGACCTTGTCAGAACGAATGCGTGACCCCAAAGGGTCGAATGCATGATGCTGTCTATGCAATTGCATGATGATGTAAATGCGATTGCGTGATGGAAAATCTTTTCTTGAAATCCCTGCAACCTGCAAAAATGAAAAATCCATACAATCTGCAAAAAATCACAGAAAAAGAAATTAGCTATTGTTTCACGTCGAGTTCACCAAAATGTCGTCTGTAAAATTCATCTTTTATTCAAATAATTAATCAATTAGAAATCAAAGGGAAATCACGAATCCTTATCTAATCAAAGAATCTAACAAACAAGACAATGTAATAATGCAATATCAAGAAATAAGAATTATAAATAAAATCAATCAAAACTCCCTATTCCAAGATCGCATATTGCTTCCATTGCTCTTCTCTTTTTTTTGGTATGATGGCTCTTAGATATTGCACTGGTAACCTACAAGTGACACAAAGATTCAAAGTTCGTGATTATTGAAAATGGAGATTGAATGCTTGATTTATAGAAAATTGGAGAGGATTGATTGAAAGGTGGAACTCAGGTGAGCTCAAATGTTGATTGATAGTTGAACTGCTGATTGTAGGAGTGAAACATAATAGATTGAATAGATTAATTGAGTCAACTGATTGATGAAAGAGTTAACTGAAGGAAGAAAAATAATGATTGGAGGAAATAAAGAAGATGACAAATAAAGCTTAATTTAGAAAAAGATAACTAAAAGATGGAAATAGAGAGTGGAGAGATAAATGATTTAATTAATTAATTGATTGAATTAATTAATTTAGCATGTGCTTGCATTTTGACTTAGATTTTCATTTTAATCTTTGCATGATATTTATTCAAATAATTGAGTTTATTTTAATTCAATTTAGCTTTTGAATATATTTAGAACTTGACTTTGATTTTTAATTTGTTTTTGAAATCATGCACATGAAATTGAATTCGGAAGAAATTAGAAGAATTAATTAGTTAATTAAATAATTTAAAGAAACTATTTAATTATTTAGAAATTGAATTTAATTAAATAATAAAGATTATTTAAATTAAAGGATCACATCACAATTAATTAAATAATAAATATTTAATTAATATTTAGAAGAGAGTTGAATGATCTGATGATTAGAGAGATAGAAATTGAGAATTAGTTTATTTAAATAATAAAGATTATTTAAATTGGGGAATTAACCAGAATTAATTAAATAATAAATATTTAATTAATATTTAGAAAATGGTTTAAATGATTAAATGATAAAAGAATAAGAAATAGAATAATTAGTAAGATGATAAGGAAATATGAAATTAGAAGGATAAGAATAATTAACATAATTAAATAATTATTTAATCAATTAGAGGAATAATTAGTACATGATTAATGAGACATTTTTAGGTGTCTACAATCATCAATACACATAATTACTATAGAGGAATATGCATGCATGAAAAGATATGCAGTGACACTAAGATATATCTCGTGGAAACCAAAGTGGGAGAAAACCACAATGTGAGTAGGAACTCACAAAAAATGTACTCTTCTAGAGTACGCCCTGTAAAGAGCCATCCCTGTTAGGTGCCACCCGATTAAGGGATTTTGTAAAAGGCCTGTTAGTTACTTTACCTTATGTTAAAGGTAGCCTGGTTAAAGGTCTTAAGAACATTAATTAAGATGTCACTCGGTTAAGGGATTTTACAAAGGGACCTGTTAAAGTCCACCCGATTAAGGGATTTAAGTTGTGATGGTTAGAAAGCAACAGAAGAATGATTTGCTAGAGTAGCTACTGATAGCTTGATCAGATCACAATGAAAATCATGCATCGCTTGTTTCCTCTCTGCACAACACTGATTTTTTGCTTAAAAACTTCGGCTCTGCACTTTGTCGATCCTCTAACCCTCAACTCTACACTTTGTCGGTCCTCTGACCCTTGGCTCTGCACTTTGTCAGTCCTCTGATCCTTAGCTCTCCACGTTTTCATTCCTCTGACCCTTGGCTCTGCACTCTACCGGTCCTCTGATCCTCGGCTCTGCACTTTATCGGTCTACCTCACACACTCTCTTCTCTGCTAAGTGTTTTAGCACTACCTCTCACTTTGGTCTGCACTTTGGATCACCTTCTACAAGATCTGTACTTTGCAAATTTTATGATAAAAAATATTTTGAATGAACTCAAAATACTTTATACATTCTTTGTCGTCACCTTCAGGTGTTTCCTTAATCAATGCAATCACAAATTGCGAAGAATTTTAAATTCAAAATCTCCCACTCTTTCTCTGTGCGCCCTGCAACAACTTCGCCAACTACTCAACCAATTCTGCCACTGCATTGCCCAAAAATAGTGACTTATGGATCAGGTTTAGTCATATAAATGCGAACCAGAAAATCCATAGGTAATCATGGCTTAATTGCATGATGACTAAAGTTGACTTCACCAACTTTTAGTTTGGCGTAGACACAAGATCACCGACTCACCTTTTGCCACCACAACTCAATAATCGATCACTGCTCTGAGATTTATGATGATCACTTATCTTCCTTCCGCCTCACTGGTGTACCAGTATACCGCTACACTTTATATTACCAGTTCATCCTTTGATTTAAAGTTTGCTGTGTTAACATCAAGTCTCTTTCCCTATGTGCCAATGAGGTTTCGGTTTGCAGAAAACCTCAAGCCTTGTTTTCTAGGTCACCTTTTGTAACTTCATCATCATCAAAATTACCAACCTGAAGATCTGATCTCAACACCAATCTTCTTGAGTGACAGACCGGTTAGCTTAGTTTGTCTTCCCTTGAGTTGATTTAACTTTGGTCATCTATCTCTTATGTTGTTTCCATGTGTTTACAAGTCTTCACCTTTTCTACTAAGATACACCACTCCACCGATACCACTCCACTTGTCAATGTTAGACATCAATGACAAATCTCAGCACATATACCGGTTCTCTGGATTAATCGGTTTTGTCAATGCCAACAATCTCCCCCTAACACTGATAATACTCTATTTCAACAACTTCAGCTCAATCACTACTTACCAATTCTCAAACACTATAATCACATCTCCCCCTTTGATAACAATGCCAAAGATGCATTTCAGTACACTTACAAGACTACTCCCCCTAACCAGAGTAGTCCACACTTATCAATCTAGTCTTAGAAAATATTTTTTATAAAGAAATCATACCAGATTGATATAGAGCCCTTTTTACTTACTTTACTACAGGTAGGGACATTGCCCCTAACTTACCTCTAAGGTATTCACAGGTATCCTTCTGTAGTGTCTTGGTGAAGATATCGACCACTTGCTCTTTTCGTGGTATATACTCCAACATCACTTCCTTTTCTTGAACTTGTTCCCTTAGATAGTGATATGTAATATCTATATGCTTTGTCTTGGAATGCATCACCGAATTCTTGGATATGTCGATGGCACTAGTGTTGTCACAATGAATCACTATCGGTCCAGTCACCTTTTCTTGGATACCTTCCAATGATTGCTTGATCCAAACTATTTGTGTGCAGTTGATTGTAGTAGTCACATACTCAACCTAAGCTATGGATTGAGATATGCAATTTTCTTTCTTTCTTGTCCAAGACACAATCCTATTTCCAAGAAAGAATGCACCTCCACTAGTGCTCTTTATGTCATCAATGTTCCCTGCCCAGTCTGAATCAATGAAGACACTTAAGCTGAAGTCTCCCTTAGTGGATACCAGAGACCATACTCATCAATCCCCTTTAGGTATCTAAATATTCTCTTGACTGCCACCATATGAGTCTCTTTTGGATTTGTAAAAAATATGGCAACTAAGTTGACAACTTGTGTTATGTTCAATCTACTATGTACTACATACTGCAACTTACCAATCATGGACCGATAAAGTGTCTCATTGACTTCATGAGCCTCATCATATTTAGAGAGCTTGTAACCTATAACCATTGGAGTTCCAACAGGTTTGGAATCTTCCATTCCAAATGTTTTCAGAATTTCCATTATGTACTTGTTCTAGCTAATGAATATGCCATTCTTTAGCTTTGAGACTTGCAGGCCAATGAAGAATTTTATTTCGTCAATCATGGACATCTCGAATTCTTGCTTCATTTGTTTTGCAAAACCTCTACTCATGTCATCATCTCCTCCAAATATTATGTCATCAATAAAGATTTCAATAATTAGATGTTTTCTTTCTTCTCTGGTCTTTAGACATAGGTTACTGTTATCACTAGTTCTCTTGAACCCTATTCTTAATAGATATGAGTGCAACCTCTCATACCATGCTCTTGGTGCTTTTTTTAGCCCATATAGAGCCTTCTGCAACTTGTATACCATATTTCTTCCATCTTCAAATGCAAACCCTTCTGGTTGCTCTATGTGTACTTCTTCTTCTAAAACACCTTTCAAGAATGCTGATTTGACATCCATTTGGTAGACTTTGAAATTTTGTAAGCAACATAGGCTAGCAAAATTTCAACCCCTTCCAACTTGGCCACCAATGCGAAGGTTTCTCCATAATCCAAACCTTCTTCTTGAGCATAGCCTTTGCAGACTAATCTTTGTTTGTTTCTTACCACTTTACCGGTTTCATCCATTTTGTTTCTAAACACCCACTTAGTACCAATTACATTTTCATTTTTCAGTCTGGGCACTAGAGTCCACGTTTCATTTTTCTCAATCTGCTCCAGTTCTTCTTCCATGACTTTGATCCAGTCATCATATTTAAGAGCCCCCTTTGCTATTTTGGTCTCAATTATGAAGAACAAACATGTATTCTCTCTTGCTCTTCTTCTAGTTAGTAGTCCTGCATCTTTTTCACCAATGATATTTTCAGCAGAGTGATTTTTTCTGACATACTTTGCTAATACCGGTTCATTTCTTGGAGATTATTCTACCGGTTGTGCAGGTTCTACTTCACAAGATTCTTCTCTTGCCTCTTCAACATGATCCTCTTCAACAGGCTCCAGTGATGCAGTTTACTCGAACCCTTTATAGTCCTCTGGTTCACTCTTTCTATCCCGTTCATTTTTCTTAAAGTACTCATCTACTCTAACATTTGCACTCTCCACAATCTTACCGGTTCTTTTGTTCAAACACCGGTATGCCTTAATTTTTGTGGAGTAACCTAAGAAGGTTCCTTCATCATTCTTGGGATCAAATTTTCTAGAGTACTCATCCCTCTTGATATAGCACCTGCTTCCAAATACTTTGAAATAACAAACATTGGGTGAGTATCCACAACATAATTCATAAGGAGTTTTATTTGTCTATTTTTTTACTTGTATCCAGTTCAAGGTGTACACAATAGTGCTCACTGCTTCTCTCCAAAAGATATGTGGAATATCCTTCTGTATCATCAAAGTCCTCACACAATCAATAAGTGTTTTGTTCCTTCTTTCAGCAACCCCATTCTACTAAGGTGTTCTGGGTGCAGACATCTGTCTCATAATCCCCTGTTCTTCATAGTAATTCATAAAATCTTAAGACGTGAACTCTCCTCCTCTATTTGATCTCATACATTTCAGATTCTTACCGGTTCCTCTCTCTACTTGAGCCTTAAATAATTTAAACATGTGAAAAGCTTCAAATTTTTCTTTCAAGAATACAACCCACATCATTCTTGAGAAGTCATCCACAAACAACATGAAATACCGGTCTCCATAGAAACTCTTGGTTCTCATAGGACCACACAGGTCTATATGAACTAAGTCCAACACATTTTCCAATGAAAAATATTTGTTATTGAAACTAGACCTGATCAACTTTCCTAGTTGACACTCTCTACATATAGCATTTTCAGGTTTCACTATATTAGGCATGCCTCTGATAGACTTCGTCTTACTGATTTTTGCTATGCTATCAAAGTTAACATGACATAGTCTTTTGTGCCACAACCAACTATCTTCTACCTTTACCATTAGACAACTTCCTATGGTGGTGTCTAGATGAAACAGATTGCCTCTAGACTGTTTACTGATAACAATCAGACTTCTTGATTTGTCATTTATTTTACATTTTCCTTCATTGAATTCTAACCGGTAACCCTTATTGTTAAGTTGTGCAACACTTAACAGACTATATTCTATCCCTTATACCCAATAAACATCTTTATAATGTATTTTATCATTTAGGGCTATAGATTCCTTACCTTTTACTGCACAAGGAGCATCATTTCCAAATCTCGCAGTTCCTCTGTGCTGAGGAATTTGTTTCTGTCACCGGTCATGTGGTGAGTGCAACCACTATTAATTACCTAATCTCCACACCGGTTTGAACTAGAAATTACCTTCCTCTGTGCTATCTTCCTTAACTACCACAAATGCAATTCCATCTCCATCAGATCCTTCTAATTCTTCATTAGTAATTCCTTCTTCTGCAAGATAGCACTCCTTGCTCTTGTCCTTGTAGCTTCTAAAATTATCCTTCCTATCTCTATCATTGTCAAGACACCTGGATGTAATATGACCTATCTTATTACAAGAGAAGCACTTTAAGGGTAGTGATTACATGATTCTAGTAATGTTCTCCTAGCGATCTTAGATAAAGCTTCATTTTGCCACACCATAAGGTGTAATTCTCCTTAGAGAACTTAGGACCCTCCTTTCGCATCATCTTGGATCTTTTCTTAAGTCGTTAATCTTCTTCTGAATCTAAGGACCTGGGCTTTGATACCAATTGTTAGTCCAAACAGGTGCTGAGAGGGGAGGGGTGAATCAACACTTTACCAATTTTACACAATAAAACTTTTAACTCAAACCTGCACTATCTTAATAATCATCAATACACATAATTACTGCAAAGGAATATGCATGCATGAAAAGATATATAGTGACACCAAGATATATCTTGTGGAAACCCAAATGGGAGAAAACCACGGTGTGAGAAGGAACTCACAAATTTTTTTCTCTTCTGGAGTACGCCCAATAAAGAGCCATCCCTGTTAGGAGATTACAAAGATACTATTAGGTGCCACCCGGTTAAGGGATTTTGTATAAGGCCTGTTAGTGCCTTTACCCTATTAAAGGTAGCTTGGTTAAAAGTCTTACGAGCATCAATTAAGATGTCACATGGTTAAGGGATTTTACAAAGGGAACTATTAAAGTCCACCCAATTAAGGGATTTAAGTTGCAATGGTTAAAAAGCAATGGAGGAATGATCTGTTGGAGTAGCTACTGATAGTTTGATCAGATCATAGTGAAAATCATGCATCGGTTTTCTATTTAAAAACTTCGGCTCTACACTTTGTCGGTCCTCTGACCCTTGGCTCTGCACTCTGTCGGTCCTCTGACCCTCAACTATGCACTCTGTCGGTCCTCTGACCCTCGACTCTACACTTTGCCAATCCTCTGACCCTTGGCTCTGCACTCTACCGGTTCTCTAATCCTTGGCTCTGCACTCTACCGGTCTACCTCACACACTCTCTTCTCTGCCAAGTCTTTTAGAACTACCTCTCACTTTGGTGTGCACTTTGGATCGCGTTCTACAAGATCTGTACTTTGCAAATTTTACGATAAAAAATATTTTGAATGAACTCAAAATACTTTATACATTCTTTTTCATCACCTTCATGTGTTTCCTTAATCAATGCAATCACAAATTGCAGAGAATTTTAAATTCAAAATCTCCCACTCTTTCTCTACGCACCCTGCAACAACTCCGCCAACTACTCAATCAATTATGCCACCACATCCCCTAAAAATAGTGACTTTTGGGTCAGGTTCAGTCATATAAATGCAAACCAAAAAATCCACAGGTAATCATGGCTTAATTGCATGATGTTTGAAGTTGACTTCACCAACTTTTAGTTTGGCGTAGACACAAGATCACCAACTCACCTTTTGCCACCAAAACTCAATAAATGATCACCACTTCGAGATTTATGGTGATCACCTATCTTCCTTCTGCCTCATCGATGTACTGGTATACTGCTACACTTTATATTACTGGTTCATCTTTTGATTGCTAGTTTGTTGTGCTAACATCAAGTCTCTTTCTCTATTTACCAATGAGGTTTCAATTTGTAGACAACCTCAAGCCTTGTTTTCTAAGTGACCTTTTGTAACTTCATCATCATCAGAATGACCAACCTAAAGATCTGAGGTCAACACCGATCTTCTTGAGTGACAAACCGGCTAGCTTAGTTTGTCTTCCCTTGAGCTGATTTAACTTTGGTCATCTATTTCGTATGTCGTTTCCATGTATTTACAAGTCGTCACCTTTTCTACTAAGATACACCACTCCACCGATCAGTGTTAGACATCAATGACAAATCTCAGCACATATACTAGTTCTCTGGATTAACCGGTTTTGTCAATGCCAACAATAGATAGAGTAGAAGAGGGGGGAGAAGGAAAAAAAGGTGAATATAGAAAGAGGGAGAGAAAGAGGGAGATAGAGACAGAGAGAGGGATAGGAAAAATATAGACCTATAGAAAGAGAGTTAGAGAGCTAGGGAGAGAGAGAGAGAGAGAGAGAGAGAGAGAGAGAGAGAGAGAGAGAGAGAGAGAGAGAGAGAGAGAGAGAGAGAGAGAGAGAGAGAAATAGGAATGTAAAGACAGAGGAAATCTATGAGGGGGAGAAAGAGATAAAAAGATAAAGATATAGACATATAGAGAGAGAGTAGGAGAGATGGATCTAATAAGAGAGAGAGAGAGATAGAGATAATGAGATATGGATAGAGAGGGAGAGGGAGAGATGAGGATATAGAGATAGAGGGGCACAAATGAGAGATAATTGAGGTGGTAGAGACAAGTACTATATATATGTGTGTGTGTGTGTGTGTGTGAAGAAGACAAAGAGAGAGATTTTAAAACATATTTCAAATTTTTATTTATTATTACTCTAATTTTTTTTCCAATTATTTATTTTAACAAGGTAGATACATAAATATTGACATTGCTAAATTTAAAATATTTAATAAAACAAAAATAGTAAGTTTTGTATTATAATAAAAAAATATGTTTAATTTTTAAGCTTAAGTTTAAACTAAATATTAAAATAGAATAAACTAATGTAAAGTCTAGATGTATCAAAATCTAAATATTAATATGTATATGGTGAAAATGGATAACAATAATAACGATATTGAAAGGCTAAATGAATTCAACCACAAAACCCTAGCCTAACAACAACAAAGATCCACCATAACATATGAAGATTACCTAAGACAATGCAAATCAAACGAAATCACAAAGATTATACCATCACATGTCCAATAGGGTTTGGATCTCCATTCTTCCTATCTCCATTGATCTTGCTTGATATATTTGCTCTCAGATTTTATGTGCACAAGAGCTCAACAAAGAACGGAATGTGGTTGCAAGTAGGATCGTAGTGTAGTCAAGTGTATAAGATTCATTCGAATGTCTCATTAGGGTTTGATAATGAAGTAAGCATCTCCTTATATAGAAGACACTATATGAAATGGAGGGATAAGATTGAGAGGTGTAAAAGGAGGTCGGCTATGATTAGAGGGTAGGTAAAAGAAATAATAAAATAATGAAAGGGGTAGTTAGTGTATGAATTAAGAGATGAGTGACATGTGTCATGGGTAGAAAAGGTTAATGAATTAATTAAATAAATAAAGATTTATTTAATTAATAGAAGAAGTGGGATAATTCAATAAATAAAATATTTATTTAATTTAGGAAAAGGATAATTTAAATAAATAAATGTATTTATTTAAATGAGAAATAAGGCTAGAAGAGGATAAATGAATGAATTAAATAAATAAAGATTTATTTAATTAATAGAAGAATTAAGCTTAGATAATTAAATAAATAAAATATTTATTTAATTAGACATGACAATTTAGGTGTCTACAATTAATATATTGATAATTTTAAAAAATTAGAAATAATTTTTTTTGATGTTTAAATTAATAATTTATTTTAATAAACTTTTATTTTTTAATTAAATAAATTTAATAAAAAATTAAATCAAATTTAAATTAATTAATTTAAATTAATTTATAAATAAGGAGACTCCTTTAACTAAAAGAAAAATATTAACTACTTCAGTCATTTAATGATTAAACAATGGATCTTCTATAAGTTTAACAAATTGTTGTTTTGAACTACATCTTTGAGTAAACATGCGTATGATAGCTTGATACTACATATACAATCTTGAGATGTTGTCACTAATTTAAAGCCTAAATATTTTGATTATATGATCATATTTAAACATATCTATTATAAAATATAATTTAAATTTTTAAAAAGAAAACAAACATTTTAAATAGACTCATTTTTTTAGTAAAAATATAATCACATATAAATTTAATATAATATTTTTAACATCCATAATCTTATTTTTAAATGAAAGTATTTAATTTAAATTTAAATTTAATCAACATTATTTTTTAATGATTATTTACAATCTCCTATTTGGTGTGTGCCAAATACGACACACACCAAAGGGCCTATTGGGGACCAACACATTTTTTGGCATCTTTTTGGTCTCCCATCTTGGTGCGTTCGTCCACTAGAGATAAGAGTCTATGTCAAGATGATATAATTCTTTTCTAATTTGGATAAATAATTAAGAAAAAAAGTGATGCCAAATGGAAAGAGTTATTGAAGTACACACAACTTTTTAAATTTATTGAAAAATATATATACATAAAAAAATAGTTTAAAATATATTTTTGCACTGAAGTTTCAAGTTATCAATATACACAATTTTTTTTTTTTTAAAAAAGGTAAAATTTACTATATAAAGTGTGACACCTTATGTAACTTCAATTTGAACATTTTATCAACAACTAAATTATAGTGTTTACTTTATAAGAAAGTATATTCAAATAATATTTTAATTTTTTTTAAAATTATAAATATAAAAAACACACAAAAAAATGCCTTCAATTAGTTTACATCATTTCCAAATTCAAAACATATAATTCACTTTCTATTGATTCAATCTAAAAAGTTGAATCAACATTTGGCCATTTCCTTTATAAAAGTGTTATACAACTTTGTGTTTTTACCTAGATATCAAGTATATACGATGAGTACTTTAAAAAATGATATTAAAAAAACATTTTTGATGCTATATTATAATGTATTAGTTGATATTGTAAAGGAATGAATATATAAATAGGTAGGATTACAATAATCATTTAGATAGTCCACATATCATATATGATGTGATCTACTAAAACATCTTGTCAGTTACCAAGCATCCACTTAATATAAATTTGATTTAGAGGTGATTGAAATAGTGGCTGATTTACTAGTGTCATTGATTAACGAGGTTGATGAAAAATAAAATAAAATTCTCAAAGCCAAATTTTGAAAAAAATATTAGATAGTTGCATCATATAATGTATGCTCAAACGTCAACTTTTATGAGGCAAAAAAATTTCTTGTAATCATGTTTCTCAATGCGGATAATTTTTTTATTTAATATAATATAAGATGCATTTCTTCTCTAAAAAATATAAATCAGAAATGAAAAGAAATCAAAAATTTTATTGATTGAGCATAAATAAGTTTTCCATCAATTTTAATATGCCTTTTAGTTTAACCTATAAAAATGATTAGTACTAGCCCAACCTACTCCAATACCATATTAGAAATTAGGATCTTAGGATACTAATCATTATAAAGAAGATTTAAAATAAATGCATTAAGAATTATGCAACCATAAATTAACACATTACACAAGATATACATGTGGAAAATCCTTTGGGATAGAAAACCCATAAAGCATCATTTTATTTAAACAATTACAAATATAGTCTATCTTAAAATAGACTAGAACCTGGGAACGCTCCCCCAATACTTGCACATGGCAAATAATACCTCTTGTGCATAGTGATACAACTCATGCCATAAAACTCCAAATTCACACACTTCTCAAATGAGAGAGAACCTCCTTATATATAGGAGGTTGGGTGGCTTTGCTAGTCACACCTTTTCAATAACCCCCATTCACAAATAATTCCTAATCTAATAGCTAAATTAGATTATAATTATTACAAATGGGATATGCTTATAAAGAATATAATATATATGGCTTTATAACCTTATATTAGAACATTATATAATGGTATAAGGGTATGACCCCTAATAACATTGTGTTCTAATAGTCAACTGGCCTTAGAGTTTTTATGAGGCAATTTTTTTTAGGAATAGGATTTGGAGCACCTGATATCAATTTTTTTAAAAAAGAACTAAAAACAATAATAAAACCATTAAATTTCAATAAAAAATAATTAAAACGCACAAACAAATAAAGACTCACCTCTTCAATGTCGTGACATGGCGATTTTGGTTGCAATTGGTTGGATCTGGATTGGGTTTTCATTGATATTTTAGTGGGTTTTGCTCCTATTTTATGAGGTCTATGGGTGAAAATGACCCAGTCGATCCTTTTTAAAATAAATTATAATCCAAAAAATATGATTGAATTTTTTTTCTTTGAAAAACCCAATCGAGTTTTATTTATAAATTTAACAAAAATGATGTTTAAATTCAAAAACCTTGTACATGCTAAGGCTTGAATTTACTGAGCTGTAATGTGTTCAAAATTTCTTAATTTTCAAAAAATCTAAATGTGTTACTTGTGTTTTTTTTTAGGGGAGTGGCCACTTTTTTGTTCACCATCTTGGTGCACATACCCAAATGTACTATAACTACTATAAGAAAAATATAATCTTTGATAGGCACCCTACACAAAATAGCACTAGTTGTCTAATTTTATTGGTATTCGACTAGTGAAAGCCAAGATAGATACATTGATTTAGTCTTAAACCATAACAAGGATAGGCAATAAGGATAATATATAGCATAAATTAGAAGCATGGAAATAGAGACCAAATGTACTATAGTATGAATCAGAAGTGTCATAAAATGAACCAAAAGAGATGTTATACCTATCAAATGAATAGAGATGCTTGCCAAAGTAATCAATATGTCCATTAGATGTGTTGATATGTGTGTGAAATATGCCAATGTATTATTGAGCTCAAAATACTTATAACAAGGAAAACATCTAAAACTAATAATTCATCAAATGTGTCATTTAACTAATTAAATGCACCATTTTATGCATCATATATGTCACATTATGCATCATTTGTGCTAATATGCAATTCAAAAGTGCTAAGCTATGAACAAGAGAATGAGACCTTAGGTACAGTCAAATATGATGAAGTAGACATCAAATGCACCAATGTAAGCATCAATTATGTCAATATAAGCATTAGATGCATCTTTTTGTGCATGGTATGTGCCACTCCATGGACCAATTTTTCCAATGTACCAATAAGAAGTGCTAATCTACAAATAGTCCTGAAATGAAAGGTGAAAACTCTAAAACATCAAAAGTACCATTTTAAACATCAAAGTACCTTTGTATTGATCAAAAGTTCTATTCTATTAACAACAATGCCTACATTCCCTATAGGTCTCAAAACAAGAAATTTTAGGTTTCTTATTAAATTAGATGACCACTTTTGTACATGAAATGCATCATTTAAAGGCTCAAAAAAATTAAATAATGATAACATACAATAACCCATAATCAAATGGATTTCTCTATACACATAGCTTTCAAAAACATAAAAAAGCTAAATTAATTTATTAAATATAGAGACATGAGTTGCATCGAGTGTGCTAGAATGCGATGATAAAATATGAGATGCAAAAATAGTAATAATCATAATGACAACACCTAGATATCATAATTCAATCAATAACTTAGTAAATCCATAAGACGAATGCACAAAACAAGATAAAAATTATAATACCCTCACAAAGACCTTAATATTGTTCTATTTCCCTTTGATGTGTTGGTTTCTCAATGCATCATCATGACAATAACACTTTTTGAATATAAAATTGATATGATATATTTGATGATTGATAATGATGAAAATGAGATACAATCTTGAATTAATGACAGAGCCTTATTGATAATAGATGGGTTGATTTATAATTTTTCTCTAATATTTATCATCTATGGGGATTGATCAAATTAATTAATGGATGATAATGATTAAGATAATTGATTGTGTGAATTACTCGACTGGCTACATGGATAATTGAGTGCATGGGTGAGTGAAGTGGATTTGATTGATAAGTAGACTAAGATTGACTATGAGTGAATTGGTGAGTTGGAAATGCATGGGGAATTATTATTATAATTAAAAAAATTATTTTATTTAATTCATTTGTGTGATGGAAAAATAAATAAAATATTTTTATTTATTTCTAGATGAAATAAAATTATATAAAGTAATTAAATAAATGAAAATATATATTTTAATTGTGAAGGAAACATTAGAAAATTAAATAATTAAAAATTATTGAATTATAGTTGTTTAGAAGAATTGATTAAATAGTTAAAAAATATCTAATTAGTGTAAATATTTAATTAATGTGGATAAAAAGTAGTTTTTTGGATTGATTATATAATTGAAAGATATTTAATTAGAAAGAATGAAAAACAATAAATTGACTAATGATAATACTTAAATAAATTAAAAAGTGTTTAATTATTTTATTAGTTGTTAAGTGACAGGATGATAAGGTGATGTCGTATGTGTACAAGTTGATAGACAATTAAATGAATTCGATTAAATTGAGACTTAGGAGATGACTACATCAATTAGGTGATATAACTGGAATTAACTTTTTAAATGTCTCAACAAGTAGAAAAATCACCAAACAAGAACCTACCATGAGATGCTAGTGCACCACCCAAAAAATTGTGTAATGTTATTGACCAGATAGTTTGGGCTTGGGCTCCAAAATAATGAGATGCTAGCAAAACACAATAGTGCCATTAGTTTGAAAAAAAAGAAGAGAATATAGGCAGCATGACCTAAACACAATGAAAGGGGAAAAAGCTAACACTAGTGCTAAAATGCGCATAAAAAAAGTAAAATTAATTTGAAATTTCAAAGATGTGCAACTTTCAACATTACAAACATACAAGTTTTTATAAAATAATCTCAATTTTTCTATCTTACCTTTTTCTCTACATTAATCTTTATGGAAAAAATAAGAGTATAATTTTACTATCTCTAAAAACATGAGCAAAACATCTATCACCCACCGACATTGTACTTGTCAAATTGTGTACGATTTTTATCTAATTTTTAACTGGATAAAAAATTACTATATTTTCAATAAAAAAGTGACACATATTGAACTTCTATGTGAACCCCTAACCATCCTATTGAACCCCGTACATGTATTGACTCCTCTCCCCAAATATATTGAATGAGGTCCTACCAAACTTAAATGAATACCTATGTAAATATACAATCAAACCTAATTCACATAAATGTCATGAGAATCTCCTATATCATATTTATACTTATATTATTAGTTCCTGCCGATAGGCAGGAATACTTATGCATTCATTAGATGCAATTTATTTCTTTTAGTTGTTCAATCATATCATTGAATTTAAAAAATTCAATTGCATTTCTATAGTTCTATTATTTCTACACATTTTAATAATTTTATCAAAATTATTTATTTTATTTCCTATTGGCTTATACTTGCTACAGTCATGATACAAATTGATTATTTGTCCTTTTATTTGAAGAAAATCATTTATTATTATTATTATTTCTATAGTGTCAATAGTTAGGGTGGAAAAAAGTAAGTCTAGAAAGATCCAAGAAAGTCAAAAAATCTTATCTTCTTCTTTAAAGCAAAGGCAGAGGATCCAATAGGATGTAACCAGTTGTTTGAGCAAATCTGGAGAATCCTTGGAAAAAGAAAATCTGGAAAAATCTTATCTTCTAGAAGAGACTAACCCAATAAGATTCAGCCATATGTTTTAATAATACCAGAAATCTGAAAAAATCTCATCACATTGAATGCCAGAAAGACATGAAATTATTGTTCGCTATAGAGTTTTTCATAACCTTCATTTAGTGTTCACAGTCGATTCAAAATTGTGGGTACAATTCTTTTTGTCTATGAAGTAATGGCTATGGGTTTCCTATAGGTCTTGCTCTTGCTTTAAACCATCTCTGGCCTTCATTGGACCCTCATTCACAAAACATCATCCCTGACTTTCTACATGAGGGGAATTCTGACAAAACTAACAGAAGAAGCAATTTTTTTAAGGGTTTTTACTTGTAATTTTTGGTATGATTTTTACCAGCAATTTTCACATTTTTAAATTTTTCCTCCTCTAACTTTGTGGGAAAATTATTCTAACTTTTTTGCAAGGTGCAGTTTAAACTTTTTTGTAGGGTGCAATCATGGCATGATTATATTTCATCTACACCCTTAGTTTGTAGAGATTGTTTTTTGTTTGTTTTTATTTTGCAGATCGGAACTGCGTGAGTGAACAAGTTTATCTTACAGTGGCTAAGAATCCTATATTGTCAACCCTACAAGCTAATTCTGTACAGTTTGGAAAGATTGTTCTGGCTGTGGAAATGAGTTGTTTCTCTGATTTTTGGAGCAGAAGAGCTCATTTTGCCTAAGTCGATGGTTGAATTCAATTGTGATGAGTTTTCCTATTACAGCTGGCCCTTTAACAACCTTCATGCAAATTTTTTTTGGTTGAGGTGTTCGCTGGCACACTACTTTATTCATATTTTTGTTATTTGTTATTCAAAAGTATAATTAAGGTCTTTCTTTAGGGAAAATGCCACAATATGGATATCTCATAATTCCAGCACCAAATGAACTACATTGTGCTACCATAGGTCATGGCCTATTCAAATCTCCTACTCAAATTATATGCTTAATCCTGCATACAAAAGAAATATACTCAAATCTTTCAATAATTTGTTTATAGTGCAGATACAGTATCTTGAGGTTTATCTAACATACAGTAAACTCTTTCAACTTAAAGTAGCACATGAAATTATAGAAAATATGGATGGTCTCCATAATAAATGACATTATCTTCAATTTAGTTATATTGAAGAACAAACATAAATTACAGATATTTATAAAGTATAATGCCCAAGAAAGGAGTGAGCTATAGGAATTTATATTAACAAATATACCACAACTATACTACAAACAGTACTATATCTATTGGAGATATTTCAATTCAGAGAGACACAATGAATTGTAATGAAGAGAAGGATTTTATCAAGCTCCAGTAGAGTTGAAGGTCCCTTGTCTTTTGATGGCCACAAACTGAATTTTTTTTTATAGAATTCCATTGATTCCACCAGAGATCTGTAGAGCATAAAGACATGATTGAGAGCCAACAATGGCAAAGCCTCCTCCTCTTCTTCTTTTATTCCATTTTCACTTTTACCATTTTACAAATTTGAACTTATGGAAGGTGCAACCATTATTAAGTTTTTTCTGAATGCTGAGATTTGAAGATTTTTCAATAAACACGAAGGAAGTGGGTGAATTGGAATCTATTATTTGAAATATATCAGCAAGCTACCATGTGGGCATGTAGACTTTATACGTGTTTTCCTAACATTCTCTGCAAAAATTGTTTATTGAAGGAATTAAAACTTGATACATTCAATAATATTGTTAAGGGAATTTATGTTTTGTTGATTTGTTTTAAAGGACACTTTCATTGCATATTGTTAAGGATCCATGTTGAGTTTAGTACTATCTCTAATCATTATGTGTGAGTTTAAAATATCAACTGTATTTTAAGATGTATTAAATATACAAATCTAGATTCAATATCAACACATCAAATTTTTAAGAAATTATAGATGCTTAAAGGTATGTCTAATTATTTTTAGATTGGAAGATGTTATTTTATTTATTTATTTTCAACAAAATTCATACATTATGCATAGAATTGATTACAAGTTGTAAAACTCTACCAAGTTAATTTATATTATGATTTCATTCTAAATGATTAATTCCAAATTACTATCTCAATTTATAATTTTGAAATAACTATCTCTAAGAGTAATATCACCACCAAATTTTTAAATTAAAACAATATCCTATGCAACTTTAATAACAATTTTTTTTTAGAGTAACATCACAATTAAATTTTCACATTAAAAGAATATCCATTCTACTTTCTATGTCAAACCATGTTCAATACATACTCACTATTTGTATTTATGAGACTAATTATAAACTTAACTACGCTTTTAAAATATTATCTTTTATCTTCAAGAATGTATCTAAAATTAATTTATTATTTACATAATTATTTCTATGATATTTTCTCCAAAACTAATCTAAATTATCCTTCTATTAATTCCTCAAACTAATCCATAATATTACAACAACGGCAGGAACTTGACGCAATGCGTCTCTTGTTATTATTATACATCTTATTAAAAACGAAGTCACACAACTACCTAGAAAGAAATTCTCATATGAAAGTAAGAAAAGTGGAGATGCGCGACTCGTTAACTTGAATGAAGCCGTGTAGAACGCCATACCTATCAAATTGAATTTAGTATGAACAAGTAAAATGCTTACGCTCTTTCCAAGGTTGTCAATTTAGTCATAACACCAGAGGCAGAAAGATTTTTGTACCATGAATTTGATATATATTAGAAATTGACAACTGTTTGATGGACCAGATGATAGTTACATACATTTAACTCACCCTTTTCTTGTCCGGAACTATTTACTTTTTTAGATGGCATTCACAGCGCATAATAATGCCGCACCTACTGGAGAGGTAAAGATGGTTGTCATTTTTCTCTTGCAGTTGTCTTATTTCAATGATGAATAAATAAGGAAACTTCGATGAAAAAAGATTCTACACGATTGAAACCAGAAGCAAATGATATGAAGGTAAAGAGAGGAGCTTACGATCTAGGGCTGTAGTTTCCTGCGAGAGTAAGCAACGGGCTTAAGCGGCAAAGTGACAAAGGAATTTTCTTATTATGGAGAACAAATCTAACGAAATAAGCTTCTTTGTGGCTTGTCACAATGGCGATATAAGGACTGCCAAAGACTTGCTCAAACTTGCGCATCCGTCAAGCTTGTTAATGACGTGGGAGGAGGGAAGAACTTGTTTTCATGTGGCCGTAATAGCAGGAGACCCAGGTTCGTTCTCTTCATACGTTCTTATTTTTTATTATTAGAAGCTATTCTAAACTTGCTTTTTTGACTTAACCATTCGATTTATAAAATGCAGATTTGTTAGCAGACTTAGCAGCAAAGCTACCAGTCCAAGGTCATTTTCTAAACAAAAGGATATGTGTTACTTGTTTGTCTTGTTTAACTGTGTGATTCATGCAGATTTAATCAAAACAATAAGAACGACGGACAAAAAAGGTGACACGGCTTTGCATTTAGCTGTGAGGAAAAACAACGTGGATCTGGTGAAACGGTTGGTCGACTTGGATGCCAGTTTGTGTGAATGTGCAAATAAAGGAGAAACTCCACTCAAATTGGCAGTAAGTTTTATATTCATAGAAATCGTAGAGTTTTTAGTAACTCGCACATCATTGTGGAGCTCAACCAAGTGAAACTTGTTCAATTTTTAATTGAGGAAGAAGTAAACATGGCAAAAGTTATTAATCAGCATTACCAGCCTAGCCCATCTTCACCAACTAATACCCAGCCAAGTGATGAAGGAGATCAGCATCCCAAGGAAGAGAGGAGTCTCACAAAAGAAAATACCCAGAATGACCAGCCAGTTGTTCAACTGGGAGACACGCCTTTACACATTGCAGTAAGAAACAAATTTGAGCACGTAAGCTTCTTTTAGGGGGTTGATCCTCACTACTCTTTGTGTTTTAGAATTCCTGCATTGAAATAACTAAGTAACTAATTTTCCCTTTTTCGTTTGCTTTTGCTTGTTTTGCCGTGTAGATGATGAATTTGTTGCTGAAAGTGTTGGGATGTGAAGCCCAATGGTCACGACCTTTCATCTTCTCCAAACTCTTCATTTCAAACCTGAATGTGAATGTATATATAGACGTGTACAGTCATGCATTGTAGAGTGTTGTATTTGCATTATTCATTAATAGAAGAACTCCCTGCGTTTCTGGTGGACGTAGCCACTTAGTGGTGAACCACGTTAAACTTGTGTTTGCATTTATGTTATTAGCTTTCTGCTGTTTTGTATTAATTTCTTTGCTAATTTATAACTAACAATTGGTATCAGAGCTACGGTGAAATGTTGAGCAGAGATGGGATCCGATTGGATAGTTGATCCCGGATCTGGGTGCCCTTACTTTGTGTTTGATCCCGAAGCTGGGTGCTTTTATGTTATCGACAAAAAGGCTGAAGATTCAGAGGATGAAGCCGATTCAGATGATGAAGTCGAATCAGTCATCAAAAAATTTCTTGGCAGTCTAGACTCGAAAGAGAGTGATGTCCAAGTGGAGGTTGAAACCAAACGACATTGGTGGGATGACTGGGAAAAGGAGGACACTTCATCTGAAGAAGAAGAGGGCTTGTTGTATTCGCTGTTTGAAGAAGAAGAGACTGGTTTGTTTGCCTTCCAAGATAAGGAAGATGCCTCCCGAGGTGAGGAGGATGCAGTCTCAGAACTAGCGAATGAAGATGACCCTGAAGAAGGTGAAGCCTACAGCTCGATAGATTACCTATACGAACAAATTGAGAAACTGCAGGAAGAAAATTTTATTCTTGTAGAGCGAATATGTCGTATGGAAGATGAAATGGCAGAATTGAAAGAGAAATTTACCAAAGAGTGGGAGTTTTCTATAGAAAAAATAAATGAAGAGCTGAAAAAGGAACTGGCTGCCCTCAATACAATTTTTACCACATTAGACAAAGGTCCAATGAATCCATCACGGGCAGGTTTCAGTTTTGATGAGGCTACAATGCTAGACGCTTCTATGGATGGTGGGCATGTTGGTGAGAAGGAATCACAGACGATTGACAATATGTTGGTGAGAAGGAATCTGACGTTTGTGTTTCTGATTCTCTAAACATTCCTTGTGGTGTGAGCTCTAGTGCTAGTGGGTTGGAGAAATTGGGTGCAGATAAGGAGCCAAACGGGGGTGAATATGATTACCTCTGTTTTTCCCATGTTCTTGTTCATCCTCAGAGGTATGAGTATGGGGATATGGGCAAATTGAGCCCTCAAACTGAGGGTACCAAATTGGGGCTACCGGTGGAGGCAGAGAGAAATGATGGTGGGTCGGATGTGCTGCAGGAGTGTGTGGTCGGCTTCCTAGAAATGCAAAATCCTCATGAAGCTCATGGCTTCCTTGAAATGCCAGCGTGGGTGAAGAAAGGTCTCGAGAGAGAGACAGGAGGACAAATTGCTTTGCACGGGATGGAGAGAACTGGTCAAAGCCATCGTGAACAACAACATTCGAATTTGCAGAAGTTGTGGGAAGCTTTCGGCCTTGGTGGGAGTCCTCAAGAAGGCATAAAGCAGCAGTCCGAGAGTGAGCGAAGAAATTGTGGGACGGAAGTATTAGACCCGAATCCCCTAGAGTACGAGCTATATGACGCTGTCGGTGGCAGGTATGACAATAACTATTGTCTACATGCACACGATTACATTATGCGCAAAGCAATTGCCTTGTTTCTTGTGGTGTCTCAGAGTGACTTGGTAGGAGTCGTTGTCGACATGGGTGACGACGTGCAGAAGGAAAAGGAATTGGTTCATTCATCTATCAGCGGTAGTTGCTGTCATAACGAATGTGGAGGGCCAAATTTGCAGAGTGCAATGAACAGTACCCTATTTGGCATACATAACGTTTCTGTAGAGGAGCTTCAGGGCACCGACACCCCTAGTCTCGACTACGTGTCTTGGCTTAATTCTTTTTCATCTGGATTTCTTCACTTGGATGATGAGGTATTCTTTCCAACTAGTGAGGATGGTGAACGCTCGTCTTTTATGGCGCCATGCACGGATGATGAGCCAGCTCGAGCAAATGAACCGCTGTGTATCAAGGGCGGTGGCGGCTGGGTAATATTCTGGAGTGGATATTGTGTTCTGTGCTTTCTTGCCACTTGGCTTGAGCGATTGAAGTTGTTATTAAATGCCTGCAATGCTTCCCATGTTAGGCATTCGAAATATGAGAGGGGTAGGAATTTGTTTGCAAAGGCCGACTCTCATGAAGTTGATGCAGTTTTTGATGGCGAGAAGCTTTTGCAGGATCAAAGTCCTCACGAAGGGGTTGAGGTTTTTGTTTTAGAATCAACAAATGTTTCCCTTCATTGTGGATTAATGTGCATTTTTGTGCCTGCAAGATTAATAGGCACTGATGTTTTTGACTGCGATTTGGTTTGGAGAAGACTGATTCGTACAGTCTGTGAGCAAAATCTGGCGAAATTGAAGTCTTTGATGCGCCCAATTGCGAGGTGAAGAATTGGAAATGCAGGGAATGTTGAGGCATGGCTGTGCCAATTGAGCTTCAAGTGGGAGATTGTTGGGATGTGAAGCCCAATGGTCACGACCTTTCATCTTCTCCAAACTCTTCATTTCAAACCTGAATGTGAATGTATATATAGACGTGTACAGTCATGTATTGTAGAGTGTTGTATTTGCATTATTCATTAATAGAAGAACTCCCTGCGTTTCTGGTGGACGTAGCCACTTAGTGGTGAACCACGTTAAACTTGTGTTTGCATTTATGTTATTAGCTTTCTGCTGTTTTGTATTAATTTCTTTGCTCATTTATAACTAACAGAAAGTACCTGGGGTGGACAAGCTTGCGCTGAACAGTGAGGACAAAACACCGTTTGAAGTTGCGAGAGAGGTTGGGGAGTACCACGAACCTTTCAGGATTATAAGAAAGCTGGAAAACTATAGTGGGAGGCCCAAGCCATTCATGTACTGTGCTCCACAGGTGAGCCATACAAAGCTAATGAAAGCGAGGAAAGTGGTTACCGATGCGTACGAAGCCAGACGCAATGCTGAACTTATTGTGGCAGCTCTGCTGGCCGCCATGACATGTGCCGCTGCCTTCACTGTCCCAGGCGGTTTCGATTTGAAGACTAATGTAAAAGAGGATCGCGGTAGCCCTATTCTTATATCCTACATTTCCTTTAAGCTCTTCCTCATTTTCGACTGCATAGCCTTCTTTCTTTCCCTCTTCGTTTGTATAATGTGGGAGATGAGCTCAGAGCTCACCACAGGGGACAAGATGTTGTTCATGACTGCCAACAGCGTAGTTGTTTGCAGCAGCTTTGGGTTCACCACTTATGGGTTTATTGCTGCAGTGTACGCGATGCTGGCGCTTGAGGTTGATACCCTCTCTTGGGTGGTTTTAGGAAGTCTCGTCAGCATTACGTTGTCGGGCTTTCTCGCATATATCCGACTATCGCTACACTTTGTAGTGAGGTGGGCCAGATTTCACCGCCTGTGCGGTGTCTCTCGTATCTTCGATGATATTGTTGAAAAGGTATGGTGTTTAGCAGAACGTTGTGGGCTTCTTGAGATTTTTCGTTCAGGTGATGAAGTTTCCCGTGATTTAATCACTGGGCATGCCAAGTTCTGTTGGCCGCGTCGTGAAAAACGCTACAACACCAGCTCCTGGTCCCCTTGTCCTGCTACGGGCAGAGCACAGGTTTAGCGACCTTGCCTGTTCTCCCCTTGCCTGTAAACTTCTAGCCTATGTTCGCCCACTCAATTAACTCATTTGTACCATGCCGTAATTTGCTATTGAATGGATTTTAATAGCCACGAGTTTATTTCTTCTACAAGGTTATATTTTTTGTATAGATATTTGCTATTGCTTAAATGTTATTTTGTTACTTCTTGTTATTTAGTCAGCTGTTTTATTACTGCATTCTATTTTTCAATAATTTAATTAATAATAATATACCAGCAGTTGCACGCTTTTTTTCGTGCAACGGAAAGTCGATTTCAACAATTTGCTGCAACACAACATTAACATTGACCAGTTTTCCACAAAATTGCACTCATTAACTATTTTAGGTGATGAGTTAATAACAATGAGTTCCAATGTTACTATTGGCACAATATGACTATGAAGGCGGGGAAATGTTTCCCGTCTCCACTTACAATTGTATCATTCGTTCTTGGTAAAAATAGATCATAAAATTGATGTTCATCAAAGCGAGCATATGCAAATTATGGTGAACCTACATTTTCAAGAGCAAGATCAATCTCATGACCATCACTTAATTTCTCAATACTGCTCTTCTTTAGTACATTATCAGAAAATGCATGGAGAAATTCTGCAGTCGAGTTTGTTGTAGGTCCTTTCTTGTAAAGGTATTAAATGCTTCTTTTAGAGCCTATAAAAATCACAACTTTCTTTTTTCATAGTCTGCAACACTAAAAAGAACAAACTAAACCAAATATATTAAAGACCTTTTGAAAAAGGTCATGTTTTTTAAAACACTCCAAGACATAATGCTCATACTTCTGATGCTCAGAGTAGAATCGGCCTTTCAAGAGTAGTAAGCTACAGAATCTTCCAACATTGGTCCTTCAAAATCTTTCAAATAGCAATCCATCTCAACATTTCCAATCATCTGTGAAAAATATAATTAGCTGGGGACATGTTCAACAATAATTAAATATCAATACTTGCAAGTTTGGTAAAATTTGACATCTGGGACTTTATTGGAAGGTATCTATCACCACAATTTTCTATCATCTTTAGCTATAGATTGAGAGGATCCCCATTGAGAAGGTGATTCCTTGTGTGTTTTCTCTGCATATCCTCACTTTTAAATTATTTGGTGTTGTGCATGCAATGTTTTTCTTTGAGTTCTGACCTATTTTTTTTTTCATCTAATTCTTCATAGCAACAAATTTATTTCTTTAGATAAAACAATCCATGGTCAAAGAGAATCAACCAATTAATTTCCTAAGAGAATTAAAAACTTAAATCTTGAAAGCTTTGAGCTTCTTCTTGTAAGGTTAATTAAGGATTTGAATATCATTAACTTGGAAATTTGAGCTTCAGTGCCACTTCGTGGCATTGTGTGATAGAATAATTTGTTCCAGGTCAGAGCAAGGATGTAAATAGTCTATTGTTTTTTTGCATTCAACGAGCAATTATTTATCAATTTTTAAATGTTTTCACATCATCTTGTAGCTTATTTACTATGATTGGTTTACTCTATGAAAATCATTTGGGCACTTACTAATGTGTGTTTGAAACAAACCTATTACCACAATTTTTTGATCATCTTTAGTTGTAGATTGGGAAGATCCCCATTGAGAATTTGATTTCCTATGTTTGAAAGGGACTCCTTTATAGGATTATGTTAACATTAGAAACACAATCTGTTGCCTATTGTTAAAAATATTAAAACACATCCTAAATTGGGGAAAATCAGTATTATCATTGCCTTCAAGGCTATGACTTACGATCAAATCTACAAAATATGCTCAATCTGTTAAATAATATTGGAGTTGTAGTAGTTGGGATGGTTACATGTTTTTTTTTTTAGAAGTGATAGTTTTTTCATAGGCTTTATGGATGTGGTGTATTAGATGGGTAGATAGTTTTTTCAAATCTCATGGATAGATTACAGGGGTTAACCCCATTTTTGACATTTTCACTATGTATTTTTTTAAATTAATTATTAATAAAAATACATACTATTATCAATCCAAAAAACAACGTTTATATTTTTTTGTCTCAAAATTTGAAATCAGCAATGTTTATAACGTTAACAACGTATGTGATTCTTTTTCATTACCTTTTCTGTTGTATTTGAAATTGAAGAGGTAGTCAAACTTGATGATCTTCTACAATTAGGGTTCAAGCTTGCGAAAATTGAAAGCATGACCCATTGTTTTGTCCCTTTTCATGATGATATTTCCAATTGAAACTTAGTTTTCAAATGCTAAGAATCTATATTTTGTTGTACATAAACCTAGACAATCTAAGCATTGGTTTTATTTTCTTATATATATATATGATACAAAGCAGTTCATAAACTAGTATAAACAACTTGTAAGTAGGTCAACGGACAAAAGTGTATGTAGTTAATTTATAATGGAGAAAGCAGAGGCATGTATTGGCTTGCAATAGAGGAAGCAAGGGCTTGTGTTTATTAAACTATTTGGTGATCTTATATACTTTTTTATTACGTGTTGCCCCTTTCTTATGTTTTTAGCTCATAAACTAATTTGTTTTGGTTATGTTAGAAGTTCAAGCTATGTATATGATACTTCAAGTAGGAAGTCACTAAAGCACGTAGATAAGGCATTTCGTGATGCAAACATAGAATACTCAACAAGAGTATAGGTTACTTTCTAGGGCAAGGCATATTCGATAGATTAATATAGTAAAAAAATATATCTTTGTTACAAACATCTTAAAGGAATTTTCAAGTTCAATAAGAACAAGATGAATTATGATACACATTTCAAATTTCTGGTAGTATCAGATAGCATTTAACCTCACCAAATAGTAGTTCATGAGTTCCTAAAGCATTACTAATAGGAAACACATCCATGATTCCATAATAATCAACATTCAAATTTCACTACTAACCATCTGATGACTTCTCGACATCTCTGAGATGGTTGACAAACATTTGGAGTGGTCTGGTTATCCTTGGCAGTAATGGGATAGGAAGTCTTTAGCAACATGGAGACATGGACTCAAATTTCAACAAATGTTGGGGGATGCCAAGTGTCTATTTTGTCTGCCCCCACTCCCTGGGGTGTTTTAGACATCTGGGATGCCTACCACATCCAAGGATGTGTCCTTGTGGTATGTCGTTATTAGAAATTAAAAAGGTTGAACAGTGTTAGATTGTATATAATCATAGAATTGTTAGCTATACTACTTTGGATTGCTATGCTAATATTTATTTATAGTACTTCCAATGTATATTCTTAATTTTTTATATCATTAATCCAAAGATGTCTTCTTCTCTTATTATGCTATGCTTGTTGTGTTCATTAGTCATTACATGTTGCATTTTGTAATAAATTGTTGAAATCAACATTGGTTTTGAGTTTTAATCTATGCATTTGATATATGTGTCCCAATTTAAGAATAGGTATACTACATTGAATTGCTATGCTACTATTTATTTGTAGTACTTAGAATGATATTTTCTTAATTTTTTATATTATTAATCTAAAGACGTCTTGTTCTCTTATCATGCTATGCTTGTTGTGATTGTTAGTCATTACATGTTGTGTTGCAGCAAATTGTTGAAATCAACTTTGGTTTTAAGTTTTAACCTATGCATTTTATTTCCTTGTCCAAATTTCACGATTAGACTCACTACTAATCCTTCTGTCCTTTCTTTTTTTGGGTTAGCCTGGAGAAATTTAGGAAAACCTTCGACAATGAAGGATGCCTTTACTAATCATATTGTTCACTCTTGGAGATCAAAACCTCTCATCTCTTCTCTGACCTACTTGCAAGAACATGGAGCTTGGACCCTAATTAACACTTTACTAATATGTATCGATGGATTTTGGAAAGGTTTGGTTTCCTCCCAAGCTTTAACCATGAGACCAAAAACCCAACATTAAAAAACTTAAAGAAAATATTGGAAACAAGAAAAAAAAAATAACCTATTGGATTTTGGTCAAATAATGTCCAATTAACCAATTTAGCATCCAAATTGATCACAATTTTTTTTTAATTTTTAAAAGGACACTTTTATCTTTATTGTGAACTTTATAATTAAACTTTCAACACACATGAAAAAATTCACGGTTTTCTTAATATCCACAATTTTGTAATCATCTTTAGTTAAAGATTGGAAATTGAGAATCTGATTTCCTATATGTTTGACAGGGACAACTCCTTTGTAGGATGAGGTGAACATTATTTGATGCATTTTTAAGCTCAAATTACAGAACATAAAAAGATGCAAATAAAAATATTTAATATAGTGCATCAAAACTGGGAAATTGATGATCCAGACACAAACCATACCTGGATTTCTGACACCTTCTTCTATTTCTTTAGAAATTCTTTGAGAAATTCTTTGCAAGTTCCTCACAGTGAAGACTCCTGTGCATAAATTCACTTCCCAGTTTGTGAGGGCTTCCTTTCAAGAGCTCTGCATCGTCAAAGAATGGCAGAAACCCATCCGCAATTATACCCCAATAAAATGATATTTTTTCCTATGAGTCTTGTAAAGTTAAATTAATTAAAACCCTAAGACTATATTGATTAGAACCAGATTGAAAACTGAAGCTTATGGCATCTTTTGTCTTGAACCAGAAAACCATACAAAACACACAATCTACAGTATCAAAATATTTGTCCAAAACAAATTCGATGGGATCCAAACTGTGAAGCAAGTAAACTAGAAAAGTCATTCACCTAGGCCTCAAGAAAGCCACACTGTTCATGTGTATAATTCATATGACAAACTCCTCCAACATTCCTAAAAATCGCTTGCGAAAAATCACGCAAGGACGACTGCTGTAGATCTGCAACTTTCTTCCTTGGAGCGGGGCTCAAATCACTGGGAGTTCTAATCTCCTCAGGACCGAAAAGAATCAGTACACTTCAAGATTTTTCTAGATATATTTTCAAAATAATAAATCACATACTTGACAAATTGGTACAGTTGTTAGACTTGGCGACAAAAAGACCTTACATGGTACAATTTATTCATCTTCTAATAAACGATAATGCAAGAAGGCTGACAAGTAAACGGACCGTGAGAAGTTGGTAGCTGAAAAAATGTTACCGACTACCGGGAATAGTGACCAGAAAATATATTACAGGAGGCTGACAATTTTCCACGCTAAAAAGCCCATACAGAAGCCTATCGGCTTAAAAACAATGTGGCCTATATACTCCAGGGATGGGATTGCGGAATAAAAGGGGAGCTGACTTGTAAATGGGGATGTAGACAAGACAGGGAAGGCTAGAAGTGTCTAAATTTATTAAGACATTTTCATTTAACTTTTGACTAAATTTTAGATATTGATGTCTACTAATTGCAGAAATATAATTTATTCAGCCATAGACGTGCCTCACTTATTCTGAAATGAAGTGCATAAATAAAATCCAATTCTAATTACGGTCATAAAAATTATTAAGAATATGAATTATGAAAGGTGCATGGCTTGAATAAGAATAGAATAGAATAGAATGAAAGACTTTTAATGTCAACAAGACCGTGAATGAATGGCAAAGTGGATGGATTTGCTTAGACACCAACAAGCTTCATAGCCTAAGTAAAGCTTTGTTAATATCCTTACTCTTTGCAGCACCACCATAACGCTAACAGCACGAAAAAATGCAGACATTGTGGCCTTTTCTATGTCGGGTACTGCAGAGAAGAGAAAAAGCCCAATTCCGAAATAAAAATCACACACAAATTTAATCGAAATTTTCAAAAAAATAAAAATTGAAGTTTGAAATATTAAAAAATCCTCAAGAGTGGGGTTTTATGAAAATAGGCTGGGAAGCTACGTAATGAAAGGGTTTTTTCAAAATGCAAAATTCCTCCAGTGCCATTGTGAAAAGCAGTGGAGGGTGAGTAACCATCGCCTATGACAAAAGAGCTCGCATTAAACCAACGCAAATTGATGCAGCTTGAAAAAGAAAGAGAAAATTTCTTGCTACTTGGGAATTTGCTTGCTCACCTTCCCATTACCAGTCTCATCCAGAAGGAAACGAAAGGCAACTTGAAAAGGCGATTTCCAAATAGGCGGAGGGTAAAATTCAATAACCTGAAAGTTGTAAAATTCAAGACACACAAAGCTGAGGGTAAAATTCAATACCCTGAAAGTGATAGTTGTCCTAATTATACCCACTCTGGATGGTGGAGAAAATCCATCTCTAGGTTTTGCACCCAACTTTGAATGACAAGCAAATTACTGCTTTCTACATTCAACTCTGAATGCAATACAAAATACCACATTTTGCACCAGCTATAAATGTCATGTAAAATATTGAATCCATAAGCGCTAAAATTGGGTTTAAATAAAAAATCCAACCTTTGAATGAAATGCAATAACTCACATTCATACACCTGCACGTAGAGTAAAATAGCACATCAAACTCTGGATACAGAAAAAATTAAGGCAAACTTTGGATCAACTCCACATATATCGCATTGGATGCAGTGCAACATAAATTAAACCTTATACCTAGCTCAACATTTATCGCATCTAGCTCTGGATGAAGAATTCAAGACTAGTAATTACATTGTTCTGATTGTCCTCCTTGTCTCTACTACTTGTAAAGTAGGTGTGATGTAATAATTATGTGCTGTCTTTTTACTTAATTTTCTACCCTTTTTCTATATTGCGTTTGGAATCAGTTTACCTCAGTCATACTAAATTATTTTCCTCCACTCAAATCACATCATTGTATCTCACGAATATCGTGAGGAAGCTTTTCATATCAACGTTGATTGGTACCAACTTTTGACATATTCAAGCATTAAATGCTTCACAACCTTGCCTATCTTGCTCACATTTTCTCTATTTCCTATACACATATTCTCAAGTGCTCATTTCAATAGGCACTAGTGGTTGTTTGGCTCCACTTTGTCTTCATTTGAATAAGAACTTGCACATGCTTCACTCTATGCCAATCTCCACACCTCTTCTGTCTAACTAATGCTTGGCGATGGTGGGTGGTTGTTGCTTCCTCCTCTTCATAGGGATGTTGTTTGCTAAGGTAAATACAATGTTCTTTGTTTCCTAGTAGAATAGTTTGTTATGCATTTCTCAGATACTCATTTAGCCTTCTTGAATGCTTATTCTCTAATGTTTTTTTTTTAAGGTTTCACATTATAGATTTGATTGTCAACTATTGTTGGGTTTACCAAGTTCTCATCGAGTATTTTTTATCCCAAGTGAGGTATTATTACCTCACTAAGGAAATGAACCATATGATCATTTGTTGTGGATGCTTCTCTCATTTATAATTATGAACTATTTGATCACCTCTACTTTGAATTTTATAACTTGAATGTTCTGTTGTTTTTGTAGGTGCTCCTTAAATTGATGGTTTTATGGATTTCCTTGTTTAGAGTTGTTCTCAATATTTTGTACCTTGAAATTGAATGTGTTAGGGTTTTTATTTCTTTATATTTTTGTAGAAAGGAATCACAAGTGATTTTTGAGGGTGTTTATGAATAGTAACTAAGTTTTGTGTTCATTAACACATTAAGTATTATAGGGAACTATAATCTTGTATTAGGGCATCACTATGACTTGCTACTTAAGTTATTAATTTAACTTAAAATTTCTTTGAATTAGTTGTGCAAATGGGTTTCAAAAATTTATTGTTGCCCAATGATATTATCAATTTGTTAATTTCATGCAAATTACAAATGTAATTTCAAATGGTTATTGTTTGCAAATGGGGTTATTGTCAGGGTTTATGTATTCTTAAATTATTTGTTTGCAAATGGGGTTATTGTCAGAGTTTATGTATTGAATAACCTGAAAGTTGTAAAATTCAAGACACACAAAGCTGAGGGTAAAATTCAATACCCTGAAAGTGATAGTTGTCCTAATTATACCCACTTTGGATGGTGGAGAAAATCCATCTCTAGGTTTTGCACCCAACCTTGAATGACAAGCATATTACTGCTTTCTACATTCAACTCTGAATGCAATGCAAAATACCACATTTTGCACCAGCTATAAATGTCACGTAAAATACTGAATCCATAAGCGCTAAAATTGGGTTTAAATAAAAAATCCAACCTTTGAATGAAATGCAATAACTCACATTCATACGCTACACGTAGAGTAAAATAGCACATCAAACTGGATACAGAAAAAATTAAGGCAAACTTTGGATCAACTCCACATATATCGCATTGGATGCAGTGCAACATAAATTAAACCTTATACCTAGCTCAACATTTATGGCATCTAGCTCTGGATGAAGCATTCAAGACCAGTAATTACATTGTTCTGATTGTCCTCCTTGTCTGTACTACTTGTAAAGTGGGTGTGATGGAATAATTATGTGCTGTCTTTTTACTTAATTTTCTACCTTTTTTCTATTTTGCGTTTGGAATCAGTTTACCTCAGTCATACTAAATTATTTTCCTCCACTCAAATCACATCATTGTATCTCATGAATATCGTGAGGAAGCTTTTCATATCAACGTTAATTGGCACCAACTTTTGACATATTCAAGCATTAAATGCTTCACAGCCTTGCCTATCTTGCTCACATTTTCTCTATTTCCTATACACATATTCTCAAGTGCTCATTTCAATAGGCGCTAGTGGTTGTTTGGCTCCACTTTGTGTTCATTTGAATAAGAACTTGTACATGCTTCACTCTATGCCAATCTCCACACCTCTTCTGTCTAACTAATGCTTGGCGATGGTGGGTTGTTGTTGCTTCCTCCTCTTCATAGGGATGTTGTTTGCTAAGATAAATACAATGTTCTTTGTTTCCCAGTTGAATAGTTTGCTATGCATTTCTCAGATACTCATTTAGCCTTCTTGAATGCTTATTCTCTAATGTTTTTTTTTTAAGGTTTCACATTATAGATTTGATTGCCAACTATTGTTGGGTTTACTAAGTTCTCATCGAGTATTTTTTATCCCAAGTGAGGTTTTATTACCTCACTAAGGAAATGAACCATATGATCATTTGTTGTGAATGCTTCTCTCATTTATAATTATGAACTATTTGATCACCTCTACTTTGAATTTTATAACTTGAATGTTATGTTATTTTTGTAGGTGCTTCTTAAATTGATGTTTTTATGGATTTCCTTGTTTAGAGTTGTTCTCAATATTTTGTACCTTGAAATTGAATGTGCTAGGGTTTTATTTCTTTATATTTTTGTAGAAAGGAATCACAAGTGATTTTTGAGGGTGTTTATGAATAGTAACTAAGTTTTGTGTTCATTAACACATTAAGTATTATAGGGAACTATAATCTTGTATTAGGGCATCACTATGACTTGCTACTTAAGTTATTAATTTAACTTAAAATTTCTTTGAATTAGTTGTGCAAATGGGTTTCAAAAATTTATTGTTGCCCAATGATATTATCAATTTGTTAATTTCATGCAAATTACAAATGTGATTTCAAATGGTTATTGTTAGGGTTTATGTATTCTTAAATTATTTGTCAATTTTTTATGGGTTGTAACTATTTTTCATTTCTAAGAAAAGAAATTTTGTTTTTTGTAAAGCTATGTTGTCCGAATAGTTTTATAACCTAACTCACTAGTTCTAGGATTCTTTTGGGTTAATTCAATGACATATATGAAGGTACATTTAACGTGCCTAAAATTCTAAGAGAAATAAATGTAATTTTCATCTAAGTAGTTTTTTTCTAACGAAATAAAAAAATATAAGACTAATTTGGTTAATGATAAAAGAATTAATGTTTAATAAATAAGCCTCTAAGATTAGTATGAGTTGGAAGAAACAAAGGTTCTATTAGTTGCATGTACAAATAAAAATCATAAGATCCTTCTAGAGCTACTTAGGTTCAAATTTATGTACAAGCTATGAAATTACGATTGTGAAAAAGGCCTATGCCAACAAGCTTGACCTTTGATATTTTTTTAATATTTTTATATTGTGGCATCCACAATGCATCATTTTATTTAAATTTGTCTTTTCTTTTAGTCATGAAGATTAAGTTGTGATGTTTTTTGATGGTATATCAATAGTTTTTATAATTTGTCGTATTTGTAAACTCAATATTCAATCCAGATTCGTACTTTAACTTAAAGTTGAACAATACATTTTTTTCATATTTCTAAGGTTTTAAATTTTTAGTCTATATTTTTACTTTGTTTAAAGTTATAAAATTTATGTCAAAAGTCATAATGTCGATGTTTTCAAGTACCTATATGGTCTTAATCTAATAGTCATCGTTGATCTAGTGGATAACTAATTGAGAATCCCCATAGACTCTTAATTCTGTGATTCTCCATTCTACAACCACCTTGATTCCTATTACCAGGGCCTCATATTTAGCAATGTTGTTGGTGCATGGAAACATTAGTTTGTAAGATCTTGGAATTGTGTGCCCCTCTGGAGTGATGAACAGGATGCCGACACCCAATCCATGTTGTGTATAGGATCCATCAAAGTATAGGGTCCATTTATTGGGTGTGATAGTGAGTACATCCATGTCTGGAAATTCCACCTGTAGTGGTTGTTGGTCTGGCAGTGGTGCTTCTGCCAATTGATCTATGATTACCTGTCCTTTGATAGCCTGTCGTTCTGTGTACTGAATATCAAACTCACTTAGAATCATGATCCATTTAGCTAATCTTCTTGTGAGAGTTGTCTTGCTGAGTAGATATTTGAGAGGATCGATCTTTGCTACCAGCTTGATTGTGTGAGCTAACATATAGTGGTAGAATTTTTGAGAAGCAAACACCACTGCTAAGCAAGCCTTTTCAATGAATGTATAATTGAGTTCATATCCATTCAAAGTCCTGCTGATGTAATAGATAGCCCTTTCTTTCCCTGCTGGATCTTCTTGTGCTAGTAGTATCCCCAAGGATACTTCTGTTGTTGATATATAGAGAATGAGTAGCTTGTCGGCTATTGGAGGTACCAAAAGTGGTAGATTCTTTAGATAATGTTTGAGTTGGTGGAATGATTCTGAACACTTGTCTTCCCATCTGAAAGGTATATTCTTATGAAGTAGATGCTTGAATGGAAAAAATTTATCTACTAACTGAGCGACTAATTGTCTGATGGATTGTAGTCTACCCTGCAGAGATCGTAGTTGGCTTATGTTTTTAGCAGGTGGCATCTCCATGATAGCCTAAACCTTTGTTGAATCTACTTTGATGCCTTTTTTTTATACAATATAGGCCAACATTTTGTTGGATGTGACCTCGAAGACACACTTCTTAGGGTTTAATTTGACCTTGAATTGCTCCAATCGTTGCAAGATTTTATCTAGTATGCCCAGGTGCTCTGCTCTGGTGAATGATTTAGCCAGTAAATCATCTACATAATCCTCCATGAAAGTATGCATCATGTCATGGAAGATGGTTGTCATGGCTCTTTGATAAGTTGCACCAACATTTTTCAAGCCAAAAGGCATGACGTTCTAGCAATATGTTCCCCATGGACAAGTGAATGCAGTTTTATCTTGATCCTTTGGGGCTATCTTGATTTGATTATAGCCAGAGAAGCCATCCATTAATGATAACATTGTGTGCCCTGTTGTTAGATAAACAATAGTATGAATGCTTGGCAAAGGAAAGTCATCCTTCACAGATGCCTTATTCAGGTCTCTAAAGTCTATGCATTTTCTGATACTTTTGTCGGGTTTAGAAACTGGTACAATATTTGAGATCCATTCAGCATAGTCTATAGGTCAGATGAATCCAACATCTAATAACTTCTTGAGATCTTTTTGACCAATAATGCCACATGTGGATTCATCTTTCTTAATTTCTGCTTGACAGGTTTAGCTCCAAGAGCAATGGATAAGTGGTGCATGATTATATTTGGATCTACCCCTGGTATGTCAACATAAGACCAAGCAAAATTGATTTGCTTCTCCTTGAATAATTAGATAAAATTTGCTTGTTCTTTTTTTGTGAGTGATTCTGCCAAATGTATGGTTTTGACTGCTGCTTCAGTGTCGATGTTTATTGATTGAGTTGGCTCAATCAAGATTGGTGACCTCTCTTGGTAATGTTCAGGAAGAGTGTCAAGTCTCCCATCTTTAGGTGCCTCAAAAAGGTTTTCACCTTCAGATACGTCCTTTATTTTTACTTTTTTGTGATCTAATACTGCCATTGACTGGTTATCACCATTAGATCCGTTGTTTATTTCATTTTTATGACTGGGAGACTTGACACTCTCTTGATTGTAGATATCATTATTTTGTTCACTGGTGGAGCATGTTTCCGGGTTGACTGATGGGTATTGGACAATGGATTCATTATTTGGGAATATTGGTATATTATGATGTTCGGGTTCTTCCCAGTCTATGAGATCGGGATATATGAGCGGTAAGGAGTCATTTGGTGGGTTAAGATCAGTTGTTGTAAGTATCATGATGGAATTATCATTATAGTCATTTGGGATATATTGGTGAGGTCTATGATATTATTGAGGTCTTTGATGGTATTTTCTTCGATATTGCCTTGCTTGTATTTTCATTGCTCATTCACACTAGCCTTGTAGATATGTTGTGGTCTGAATTCAAGCGGTTGAGATTCTGAACCTCATTCCTCCTGAGAAATGGATGTGTATGCATGGATGGTATCCACCTCAATATCTTTAGTAATATCAGAACAAGTATCCCACTCATATTCATTGGAATCGGTTTCAGAATCACTGTCCCAGGTTACCTCACTAAATTTGACAAGTATGTTGTACAGTGAGAAAAGATCACTGATGATTGACACCAGCTTAGTAGCTTGTTTTGATTTGGGATTGGTGCTTTCTTGTACTCTTTGAATTCGTTCGTACATTTTTTCTTTTTTGTGAGTAGCAATTTCTTTAGGTTGTGGCTCAACCATGGTTTGATCAGGTTCTTGTATATGATGTACTTTTTTATAAGCAACTTCCTCCTTTCGAATAGCAAGTTCTTGTTGTTTCTTGTCTTCTTCATGCTTTTGCTCCTTCCTTGTCTTTTCTTCTACTTGGTGTAGTTCTTTTTGCCATGAGTCTTCGTTATATTTTTTATTTGCCTTCCATGGAGGTTTTTGAAGGTGATTTTGCTTCTGCATAGGCGGAACATTTTGACCATACCCAAGTCCTATTTTGTCTTTTGCAATTTGTGAACGAGGTTGTATGGGTTCTACGATGCCTTCTTGGTGCTTGCCAATAGGTCATTTTCCTTTGTATCCCATTCGTTGCATGATCTAGAACCCATTGCCATACTGTTCTGTTGGTACAACCACTTCTATGGTAGCAACTCGGATTTCTTCTTCATCTTTGTATAGCCAACTAAGGATGTCTTTATCTTCTGATTCTTCAGCCAGTGTGCCCATTTGGATAAATTTACCATCAAACTTGGTGATGGGTTGTGTTGCCTTATGTCTTGATGTGGAAGGTTGTCCATAAGACCTTGGTGAAGTTGGAAATTTAGATAGACATAAGGGTTCAAAAGAGTACTCCTCCATGCCTTGGTCCTTTATTTTCATCTTCTTCTTGAAGTTCATGGATAGAGACTTGAGTTCTTCTTGATGGTTGGATGTTGAGGAAGCTGGGGCCTCCCTGTTTTGTGGAACCAGGCTATCTTGAGCTTCCCCCATAGCATTGCAATATTGAAAAGGGTTATTATCTGTAGATATTGAAATTTCCTATCCATTGTAGGGGAACTTGATACACTAATGGTACATGGAAGGCACCACTTGTATTTCATGGATCCATGGACGACCCAATAGTATATTGTATGTTAAGTCTATGTCCAAGACTTGGCACATGGTGTCTCTTTGTATAGGACCTACCTGAATGGGTAGTATTATAGTTCCTTTAGATGATATCTCTTCATCATCATAAGCTTTGATAGTGATTTTCTTTTTGGGATTAATAGACTGCTTAGACAAGCCCAATGCATGGATAAGCTTTAGAGTACATATATTGAGCCCAACTCCTCCATCTATTAATACTCTTTTTACTCGATGTTGATAGACTAAGACCTCGATATGTAGTGGGGTGTTATGCGGATGATTCAAATAGACATCATTGTGTTCAGAAAAAGATATGTTGTGTGACACTATCATATAGGCCACCATGGCTTGGAATCTATCAATATCCAAATCATTTGGAACAGTTGTTTCGATAAGAGATTGCTCCAAGATATCCTTGTGTTTTGGTGAAAGCTTGAGTAACTCAAGTATAGATATTTGAGTAGGAGTTCTCTGTAGTTGGTCGACCAAGTTATATTGAGTCTTGGGGAGAGTTGTTGATGTTGATGTGTTCTCTTTCAAGACATACTTATGTGCTCTTGTTGTCACATTTATCAACGCATGTTCTTGTTTGTCTTTGATTTTTATGACATTCACTTGATTGTCATATGTCGATATGTGATTGATGGTGTTTTCGTATATGTGATTAATACAAGCTCCTTTAGTATTGTTTGATGTTGGCGCTCCTCCCTTGTCTTAATTGGGAAGAGGATTTTTGAAAGCTTCATGGTCACTATTGGTCTTATGACCATCGATCGTTAAGTCACCCTTGTCTATCATGTCCTGAACTATGTTCTTCACCCTCATGCAATCATTTGTGTTATGCCCTTTGTTTCGATGATAATCACAATAATGTGAGTCATTCCACTAGGGTGGTTTGACCTGGGGTTCAAAGTTACTTGTGGCTGGTAATGTGACGATTTTATTTGCCAATAGCTCCCAAAATGTTGATTCCAAGGTTTTTCCTAATGGCATGTATATTCATCTATATGGGAAAGCATTAGTGTTTCCTCTTTGGTTTGTGTTGTTCCCCTCATTGTTGTTGTTGTTGCCTTATTAATTCTTATTTTTGTTTGACGTTGAAGTTCCTTGGTTGGTATTTCACTAATAAGTGTTAGTGCCTTGATTAGCACTTTTCTTAATCATTATTGGATGGTGGGTTGCCTGATAAAGTCAACACTGGTTGTTTAGACTTTACATTGTTGGCATCGATTACCCCATCATTAACAATGTTTATGTTCCTTGTCAAAAATCTAGACTTGTCTGAATTGTTGTTATTATTTTGATTCTTAAAGGTGTTATTGTTTGACGAATTAACACCTTCCTTAAAGAACTTCAATGTTCCTTTCTTGATGGAAGCTTCCTCTACTTGGATACTATTTTCGATTAATTTTGCAAAAGATGGTATACATTGTAGTTTGAGTTGATAACTCATCTCACTATTTATATTGTCTATGAGTATTTCCATCTTTTCCTTTTCAGGCACATCTCGTGGATATCTTGAGACCATGTGCCTCCATCATTGTAGAAACACCATGAATGTTTCATTGCAGTATTGTGATTGCGTGTTGGATGTTATAGGAGTATTGTGTTATGAATTTGTTCACCAACTCATCAAATGATCTTATGGGAGGTGTGATTTTTGACAACTACTCCATTGTTTGCCCTCCCAAACTTCTTGGGAATAATCTCATTAAGTATGTGTCACTATGAGAAAAATCTAAGCTCATGGTGCGAAATTCCTGAACGTGATCACGAGGATCACTCTTACCATCATATTTGTCATACTTTGGTATATCTGAATTTGGGGGAAAAGGTGCCATGTTCAATCTCCTATCAAAAGATAAGGACAAATTTCGTCTAATGAATATCGTACTGTGGTCCCTTGTTGCATGTCCTGCATTTGTCTTTGAAGTGTTTGGAGTTGTTTTGTAAGAGCAACTAGGGGTGCATTTGTTCTTCAATGGGGAGCTTCCCCTTTTTTATTAAGATTGTCCTGATTGTGGGCATGGTCTTGTTCATGAGTTTTGTCTTGTTCATGGGTGTGATATTGGTTGTGTATGTTTTCTTGATCATGTGCCTCTTCCTCTCTCCATTATTCTTGATAGGCATAGTTTCTCACTCTTGTTCTTGAAATTCTCTCATATGTATTCCTTAATTTTTCTATGCCGAAGTCCTCAATAATATTGACTCCTTTTCTAGTTAGCGTGAGCAGATATTTTTCCTTATCCACTTCTATAAGTCTTTCTACGAGTTTTTTAAAAGGCGTGTTCTCTTGACATTCTTGGAGAAGTTCGTTGGTGATCTTTGTTTCTCTCATATTTGCATATTCATCAAAAAGATTGGATAGTCTACGACTCATACTTGATTCTAGTTGTGATTCCTTCTTCTTGTTTCTCTAAGATTGAGTTACAATGAGCATTAATATATCTCTACCGTGGTGAATTCTTCTTCTTCTATTGGGGTTCTTGGTGGAGTTGGTGGCTCAGGTCAAGCTTCATTGTAAGTGACAAGAAACCAGGTGGGACTAATCCTTCCTCCACTATTAAGGTGTTGATTAAATGCTACTTTTTGAATGCAAGCCCTACTTCTCAAAGGTTCTTTGTCAAATTTGTTGGTTTTTCCTTGGATATACAACCACATATGACGCAAGAAAACACGATGTGATTTAAAGAGTTGACGGTTGATATGAAGAAATTTATTCCTTTTGATAAGTGCCTTAGAACTAGGTTGTCTCTTCTTCAACTTAGTCTTTTGATGAAGACTTATTCTTCTCAAAATATGGGGAGTGGTCATACAAAAATGATCAATGTCGATGTTTGATGCTTGGATACAAATACTTCATTTTGGAAACTCAAGTTTACTTGTCAAGTAGAAGTTTAGTTTGATTCGCCTCTACGATAAAGTGTGTCAAATGATATGAGTCAAGTTTCCTGATGTAGAAACTTAATTTGACAACTTGAGAACCTAACTAGGTATTGTTTTGATAAGATTCATTGGATGGTGGAACCTTTGATCACTGTTTCTGATACTCCTTAATCTTGTTGGATGAAATCTGATCTCAAGATAGTTGAAGATTTGAAAACTCTTTCTAAGAGTGCTTTGTTGGATTCAAAAATTTCTCACTTATGATCCTTTTTTGAAGTTTTGTTGCTGGAATTGTCAGAGGACCTAAAAGCATATCCAAAAATGATGATGAAAATTTCACAAGGTGATTGGTTTTCTCTCTATGTTTCACTAATTATCACCATGTGCTAAGACAAAGACCTGCTGCATTAAAGGATGATCTCAAAGTGCTACAGAATGTTCCCTATGTGCTATGTTGCCTCTCTGACATGCTATTTTAGAATGTTTGATAATACAATTGTTGGATAGGTTATGCACTAGTATGTCCCTGTTACGCATTGATGTTTGGCATGAAAGTACAACAATATGATTTTGATGTACTAGGCTGATGCTTTTATGCGCTACAATGATGTTGACAAGCACTATCTGAAATTTTACCAGTATGATATTGATTATGCTCTAATGTGAGTGATGAAAGCGCTAATTGTTGGTTGTGATGCACTAGGATGTTGCTCCTACGCACTAACTGTCCTGATTTATCTATTTTGAAGCTTTGGCTATGATGTTGAAAAATAAATTTTGTGACTTGATAGATGATTTTATGAAAAATGACCTGAAAACATAGCAGATGGAAGTGATAACAACTTGTCTATGTTAAAGAAATAGTGTATGTTCTTTTGAGGATGTTTTCAAATCCCCAATGTTTTCACTAGTTTGGATTACAAAAAGACAGATCAAGCAGACTCTTTATTCAAAGGTCATTGGCAATATCATAGCCCACTAGTCTCGATACTCCGTTAGCTCAAACAACCTTGTCACCCCCTAGGGGGCGGCCGTTTTTTTGCCTTCTCCTAGAAATTAACCCAAAGTGAATTGTTTCACAATTGGATAATTATCTTGGGAGATATATGGTGAGTGATCTTGGGGGCAGATTCTTACCAACCCTTGCATTATGATATTGCCAATGTTTGGCAACTGACTCGGCTCAAAGTTTCTAATGCTAACGTTCATAATCAGGATTTCGTTCGGTCTTCAATGATAAACTCCCTCGGGAGGCTTCCCAACCTTTAGAACAAGGGCTTTACGTATATTAAAGATACTGGGGTAAGACTAATCACTGAGAAAAACCATTGGAGGGGATTTTCATCAGCCTCCACATTTGATTATAGTGGGTTGGAATACTTGGCAATAAAGTCGTTTCCCACTTAGGTCATTCCCCTCTCACCGGACTTAATGGCGCCCTAAGGGCAACTTGGGAGAGCAGGCCTTATAAAGGATTTAATTGCTTTGAAAGTAAAAGAAAGCATAAAAGAGTGGTTTGTTTTTTTGGTCACCCAATTAAGGGGAGAGCATATACCTACCACTTTCGATATACAAAATACAAGTGTTCTTTTTAACATTCAAAGAAGTAATGGTCTATCCTCTATTTGGAGATATTGCTCCAACAATCATGGTGTTTATTTTAGTTCCACATAGCAATTTGTTATCTAACTAGGAAATTGAAATTCCGGTCAACAAAATGAAAGCACACTTTGCTTGAAACTAAATTGCGTGGTCAACAAAAAAGTAAATTGCTTCCCAAAAACCAATGGTGGCTTGTTCTTTTTACTGGCAAAAAAAAGGTTGATTGTTCTTTATGGCCTTTTGCAAGAAATGAAAATTTGTTGATTCTTTTTAGAGCCCAAAAGGAAGTGTGATCCTAATCTTGCAACAAATCAAAATGTGAGATTTGTTGTTCTTTTTATCCTTGCAAATTTTGATTCCTTTTAAACCCAAAGAAAAATATGTGGTTGATTTTAAGCCCGAAAGAAATATGATGTTCTTTTTCATCCAAAGGAAAAATGAGTTATTTTTGTCCAACTTAAAAAAAAAAAAGCTAGAAAGAAAACATAAACCCTAATTCTAACTCCTTCAACCTGCAAGACACTGTTAAAACCTACAAAGAAAGAAGTTATAAAATCAAAGAAAAATATGGTGGGGTTACACAAGCCTAATTGTTCTAACTTTGTTACAAATTTTACCTTTTCTTTGTTAGAGCTATGGACTAAATTTCCACACATATGTGCTATAGAATGGTATAAAAGTGCTAATAGATAACCACTACGTGCTACTCTGATATCCGAATGCACTATGCTGACACTCCTATGCGAAGAAAATTAAGAGAAGGTTATGCACTGAAAGGAAGATCAAAAGTTCTGAAGGATGAGTCCTATGCACTAAACAATATAATGGATGCACTACAGTTTACCACATATGAGCTAAAATATGCTCCAGATGCGCTAAAAGGGTATTCCAGTGTGTTAGCAATCCTTGTCCTACACAAAAAAATGATGTTATTTTTGGGGTCGTGCCCCACGGTGGGTGCCAGAAATGTACGCTGGAAAATGTGGTGACCAAAACAAATAAAACAAGAACGAAAGACCCACACACCAATGAGACTCTTGATGCAAGTATATGAACTAATTCAATTAGTTCAACTTCTCAAGGGATGTCCCATTGTTCTCCATCTCACAGAACCCCTAAAATCAATTTTTTTCTCTCAGATCATTGAGAAAATGACTTAGGAATGACAACTCCAAGAACGAGTGATATTTGATCTACATGCATGAATGCATTCTAAGATCTATGTGATGCGTTAAAACTATGATGATTAATCTTAAGATGAAGATAGTTATATGATGAAATATTATCAAATTTATCCTAACATGATATACTAGCCTAGCATGAATATTCTATGATATGAAAAATACTCCTAAATGCTATGATGATGCTTTAACAAAGAGAGGCTAAGATGCTTAGTAAATTAGACTATAATATGGATGCATAAAAACTTTGAGATATGTAAAATGAAGAATGAGAGCTCTATTTATAGGGCAAATAGGGCAACAAATGGTTAAGGTTGAATAATCTTAACAAGGGCTAAGATTGAAAGTTAATCAATCTATGTTCATAATTATTACCAATGAAATGGTGACAATTGTCAACAAGAGGTTGCTTGAGAGGAGATGCAAGAGGCATTAAATGCTTGAGGAGACATTAGGGTTATCTTAGCAGGTAAGGGTTAAGGTTAGATTAGGTTTATCCATTGGATAAAGCTTTTACCCAAGGGTTAAACTCTTGTGCAAAGGTGAATAGGATAACTAGGGTCAAAGCCATGAGTGCTTGATGAGACCCTTGAGTTAGCTGAGGGTTAAGTTAGAGAGAAAGTCTCTAACCATGCAAGAAGGTTGAGTTAACCATTAATGGTAAAGAAGACTTTGGGGATAAATTTGTAAGAGTCCTTCCAAATTTGGGGGAACTCAACGAGTTAGCTTGTTGAATGAATAAAGCTTTAAATGCATTTGGAAGACTTTAGAGGTTAACCATTTGAAGACACAAATCCTTTAATGGTTATTGAAGACTTTGGAGGCTTTGAGAAGTGACTTCTCTTTGCTTAGGAATGTGACAATAATTAGGAGATGAATTAAGCTGAATTGGAAGTGATTAGAAGAATCTAGAAGGGTTTAGGAGGCAAGTGGGAGATGTAGGAAAATGCAAGTGGATGAGGGAAAAGGATTTTAATTAAAATAAAATTGCTTTATTTCAACTAAAATAGATGCAACTTGCATAAATACAAGTGGGGGGATTTTAATAAATAAATTAAATTTATTTATTTGCAAGGATCAATTTAATTAAATGTAAATTTAATTAAAAAGGGAGAAAGGGGGATTTAATTAAATAAAGTGATTTATTTAATCAAAAGCTAGAAAAGGTTTAGGTGAATTTAATTAATAGGAGGAATGGGGTTAAAATAAATATTAAATATTTATTTAGGAAAGTGGTCATATTTATACGTCTACAACTTCAAGTATATTCCTTGTACAAGAACTGAACCTTCACGCAAGAAACAACATTTCAAGTTCAATATATAGTTTAAAATGTATAATGAATTCTAGAGCGAGCCCAAGGCACAAATGTAAGATGTAAGTTTTAAAAGTTTTAAAAAATTTAAATTTAAAATAATGTGCATTGAACCTATGGGAAACACATTTGATTGCTTGTCTCTTATGTGCAACTTAATAAATAGTAACTAACACCTTCTACATTATTAGGCTTCGCTATGACTGCAAAAACATGTCTAGCAAAAAAATGAACAAGTGGTCAATTTAGTTTAAATAGAGATCTAGACATACAAAAAAACGTATAAAGATCATTCATAAAATTTAATTAAATAAACATGTCAATTTGAATACATACCAATTTTGTTTAATCTTGAAATATGGTCAGAATCGATAGAAATGAATGGAATGTCAATGAATCTTTTTTGTCTTCATCTCCATCATTTGTTTCAGTAACATCTCATGGCACCAAATTCCATGCATTGACATATCCACATTCTTGGTTGATGCAAACATTAGATTTTTTAGAAGTGTAGTAAAAAAAAAAGCATGAGTAATCCCTTGTGTACAATGACCACATGCGACTATCCGTACTCATGAAAGAATTTAAGGATCTTGTTTTCTCTACCCTCTTGCATCCATGCACTGATCTTCTATCCACATCTTCAAAACAAAACAAGAAATAATTTTCACATGTAAATATTCAATTAAATATTAAGTAAATTTAAAATTTATCTAATAATTTGAATTCTGAAATAAAATTGAAATTTGAACTTAAATCATATGCTTACCTGATATCTCCCAAAACACTCAGTATGGTATGACTCGATCAGATCTCAATGATGTACTAGCCTCATTTGGTGTAAAGTGCGTCTTGCACCATTCAACAACATCATGTGCATCTTTTATATGAAATACCTGATAATTCATTCGATACTTTCTTAAAGCACGCTTGATGCAAGCTCCTACACCGTCATGCTCACCCTTTCCATGTCCACTCTCAAAGAAACTCCAAACATGTGGTATCTTTTGGTTTTGGTGGTATCTACATAGTGCATAAAACGACCTTTACGATTTGAATTGTGCTCCACATCCATCTAACCAAACAAAATGCTTTTCAATTTGTATGCCTCTATTTTCCAGATATCCAAATTTTTTTTTTAAATCAATGTTCCACAAAATGTGTTTCATGTTCTTTATCATCACTAGCATAAAAGTGGTATTCTTTCTTAATCACTCGTACTTCAAATGTACTTTCAACACCATCCACAATTAATTGTGCATGTTGATAACACGCCTAGACCATAATAGTGATCTTCTCTAAAAAGTAGTATTCTAATTGTATCTCTTTTTGATGAACAAAAGAGTAATTTTATGCAAAGTCAACCAATGATAAAATTGTTCCAGGTATATAGGGTATGACTCAATCAGATATTGATAGTAGTTGGACGTTTTCAAGTGTATCAAGATTCTCAAACTGAGCAAGTATTTTCTTTGACTTTTAATTCAATGTCCTCCTATTAGTATGTGTAGGTTGTTCAACATAATATCTCAATTTCTCCACATCCATTTTAATTGAATGATCTAAGTTCTGTAATTAATTTTTGTCTTTATAAATTGAGCTAGATCCATATTCTCATTCATACTAGTAGTTGGAAGCAATATTGACCCTTCTCCAACTTCCATTGCTTGAAATTGTCCTGCCCCTTGTCCAAAATTTACTTGAGCTTCATTGTGTTGAGCATAAACTATACACACAAAAAAGACCAATTTAATCTAGTTCTAGCATAAATTAAAGTATAGCATTCAACAAAAGTAAATATCTATGGAGAAAAGTAAACACGTGCATACTTGTTTGAGCTTGGGGTGACCCTTGTCCAACTTCGACAACTTGTGCTTCAACTTGTTCTTGTGCTTGACCTAGATAAGGAGAGTATTAGAGAAATAGATAGAGAGACTAAACATATTTAATCACCCAAGTATTAAGAAGATTAAAAGGAGTTCAAGATAGAGAGATAAGATAGAGAGATAGAGAGAGAGAGTGAAGGTGAGAGGGGGATATTTAAGTCCTAATATGACATAATAGGATCTATTATGACAAAATGTGTCCTATCATGTCATAATAGGATATATTATGTCATAATAGGATCTATTATGACATAATATGTCCTATTATGTCATAATAGGATCTATTAAGACATAATATGTCCTATTATGTCATAATAGGATATATTATGTCATAATAGGATCTATTATGCCATAATAGGATCTATTGTGTTGACATAATAGGTCCTACAATGACATAATAGGTCCTATCATGACATGATAGGACCTATCATGTCATAATAGGTCCTATCATGACATGATAGGACCTATCATGTCATAAAAGGTCATATTCTGGCATAATACAACCTATCATGACATAATAGGACCTATGATGAAATAATAGGTCCTAATATGACATAATAGGTCCTAATATGACATAATAGGTCCTAATATGAAATAATAAGTCCTATTATGACATAATAGGACCTATGACCTATCATGTCATAATCTAGGACCTATTATGACATAATAGGTCCTATTATGACATAATAGGACCTATTATGACATAATAGGTCCTATTATGACATAATAGGACCTATTATGACATAATAGGACCTATTATGACATAATAGGTCCTATTATGACATAATAGGACCTATTATGACATAATAGGTCCTATTATGACATAATAGGACCTATTATGACATAATAGGTCCTATTATGACATAATAGGTCCTATTATGACATAATAGGACCTATTATGACATAATAGGTCCTATTATGACATAATAGGACCTATTATGACATAATAGGTCCTATTATGACATAATAGGACCTATTATGACATAATAGGTCCTATTATGACATAATAGGTCCTATTATGACATAATAGGACCTATTATGACATAATAGGTCCTATTATGACATAATAGGACCTATTATGACATAATAGGTCCTATTATGACATAATAGGACCTATTATGACATAATAGGTCATATTATCACAAAATAGGTCCCAATATCAAATAATAGGTCATATTATTCCAAAATAGGTCCTATCATGACATAATAGGACCTATCATGACATAATAGGTTATATCATGACATAATAGGACCTATCATGATGTAATAGGTTATATTATCACATAATAGGTCCTAATATGAGATAACAGGTCCTATTATGACACAATATGTCATATTATCACATAATAGCTTCTAATATCACATAATTGGTCCTAATATCACATAATAGGTCCTAAGGGGAGTTATAAGGGGAGATAGACAAAGAGGGATAGATAGATAGATAGAGAGGTCTTATAATGACACAATAGGTCCCAATATGACATAATAGGATCTATCATGATATAATAGGACATATCATGTCATAATAGGATCTATTATGTCATAATAGGTCCTATCATCTCATACTAGGACCTATTATGACATGATAGGACATGATAGGTCCTAATATGAAACGATAGGACTTATTATGTGATATTAGGCCCTATCATGGCATAATAGGACCTACCATGACATAATAGGTCCTATCATGTCATAATAGGACCTAATATGACATAATAGGTCCTATCATGTCATAATAGGCGCTAATATGACATAATAGGTCCTATCATGTCATAATAGGCGCTAATATGACATAATAGGATATTATGACATAATAGGTCCTAATATGACATAATAGGTCCTACCATGGCATAATAGGTTCTATTATGGAATAATAGTACCTATTAGCTCATAATAGGACCTATTATGAATTTATGACATAATAGGTTCTATTATGACATAATGGGTCCTATTATGACATAATGGGACCTATTATGACATAATGGGACCTGTTATGACATAATGGGACATATTACCACACAATAGGTCCTAATATCACCTAATAGGTCCTATCATGACATAATACAACCTATTATGTCATACTAGGTCCTATTATGAGACAATAGGACCTATTATGTCATAATAGGTCCTATTAAGATAATAGGACCTATCATGACATAGGTCCTATCATGACATAATAGGACCTATTATGACATAATAGGTCCTAATATCACATATTAGGTCCTATTATGACATAATAGGTCGTATTACCACATATTAGGTCCTATTATGATATAATAGGTCCTATCATGTCATAATAGGATCTATTATATAATAATAGGTCCTATCATGTCATATTAGAACCTATTATGTTTCCAATACTGTGAACCCAATCCTTTAATGTATATCTTCATCTAGCCTTTCCATATTAGGTAGTTGTCCTTGGTAGACTTGGGACCCTCCTTATTCATCATCTTTCTTCGAGATCTTTCCCTCAAACTGTTAAGATTTCTGAACATAGTGGACCAAGGCTCTGATACCAATTTTTAATCTTAGAGGATTAGGTTAATACTGAGAGGGGGGTGAATCAGTATTAACAAAAAATTCAAATCTGAAACACAACCTTATAAAAATTTCACCATATCAAACAATAACCAACAACAAAACCATTTACCAATACCTGTATCTGTTGACAATCATCTGCTAATATGATTTATCAAGTCTGCATATTAAGTGTTCATTAACCATGCATTAACTGAAAATAAAACATAATAGCACATAAAAACATTCACCATATGAACACCATGTTTTTCACATGGAAACCCAAATAGGGAAAAACCATGGTGGGCATTGGTACCCACAATAATTGTGCACTCTTTTAGAATGAGCCCTATTAAGAGCCTATCTCGGTTAGGAGCTTACAAAGATGCCATGTTAGGAGAAGACCTTGTTAGAAGGAACCCGGTTAAGGGATTTTGATGATGAGACTCGTTAGGAGCTTTGAACTATTAGGATCAACCTCGCAAGAGAATTTAAGACTCAGATGTTCATGAGCTATCTTGTTAGGGGATTTACAATGTAATGCCTATTAGGACCTACTTGGTTAGGGGATTTTAACTGCTACAACTGATAGGGAACAATAGTGAATGATCTGGGTATAGCACTTAACTGCTTGCTTGATCAAATCCAATTTTGCTCCAAATCTGCTTCTCTCTGACATATCTCTCACACTCTGGCTTGGCTTCACACTCTTCTCAAATCACCGACACAACAAACATCAACTAAACCAACATAAATAACCTTTACAACTAGGTCAATTACTAAACCCTAGATACATCAAAATTTTACAATACAGATCATCTCATATCATATCAGATCATCATACAGATCATTACAATATTTTACAAGACAATATCAACCGTTGAGTGATCATAACTCATCACAACAACTCGATCTGATACAAATTCAAACCCTTAGAACACTCTTATAAGCACTTCATTGTTTCCCAAGAAATTTCATCTTCAAACATGCCAAAAGAGAAATTCATCCATCTATGTGGTTTGTGCCACATTACCTCCAACATTTGAACTTGATGTAGATCACCACCAAATCAAAAATCATTACAGGTTAAGAGAATTCTTTACCGGTCCTTAAGCCCTTCTTAAACCCTAGCAAAAATACAACATAAATCATAAACATGACTTATGATAACAAAAACATGATGTGGTTCCGGTTAGATACATATTAAAATGATAAAAAATCACATTCTAAACCACAACACTTCAATCATCACTAATTACCAGATCTAATCAAAACATTTCCTCATTTACCGGTTAAGGTCCTAATTCCGATTTTCCTATTTCTTTACTGGTAGGCTCTTTATGATAGACCAAAAATAGAAAGATGACAAAATACAACATAGTAAACATTAGTTACCATCAATGACAAAACAAATAACTGATCAAAGTTATCCAATCATGCAATCTCAATCTCTTCATTACAATGTCATCACAAACAGTCCTTTACCAGTTCAGTCATCATTCTTCATCTGCATCAGTTATGCAAATCATGGCAACATTCTCTTCCTTTGGCATTGACGACAATACCAACATAAACAGTAACATATTCAACTGAAATTATGCTTCCAGTTCTGGAACTTCTTTGCTGAAATTCACTCTTCTATTGGTTCTTCTCTTCTCCACTTGGAACTAAATCTTCATTTCTTCTCTCCCTTTCTGTTAGACATCTTATCCTCCTTAGGATAATACATTTCTTCTCCCAAATCATATTTCTTATCCTCCCCCTTTGACAGGAATACCAAAGGTGCATATGCATCGCCGATCATCAAATCTGTTGATGTTGTCTTCAACATATCCACAAATCTCATCTAAGTTGCTCCCCTTGCGGAGTAGCCATCATTTCATCAATCCATAGTGAAAAGTTTTCAATAAGCACATTGGATTGATGCATCTCCTGCATCCTAGTTTTTCTTGTGTATGGGTCTAACCCCTAATTTACCTCTAAGGTACTCAAAGGTAGTCTTCAACAATAGTTTTGTGAAAATGTCTGCTATTTACTCTCTGCTTGTCACATACTCCATTTTGACATGTTTTTTCTGTATTCTCTCCCTCATAAAGTGATATTTCAATTATGTGTTTAGTTCTTGCATGTACTACATATTTTTTGAAATATTGATTGCACTTCTATTGTCACAATAAATAATTACCAGTTCAGACATATCAAGTTTAAAACCTTCTAACACATGTCTCATCCAGAATTCATTGATGTTGCAACATACTCAACCTCTTCTATTGACTATGAAACACAAGTTTTCTTCTTACTTATCCAAGCAACCAATCTATCTCCAAGAAGAAAATCTCCACTAGTAGTGCTTTTCCGGTCATCAACATTGCCTGCCCAATCTGCATCAGTAAACACATTTAAAGAAAAATTACCTCTATAAGGATACCATAAACCATAATCTATTGTGCCTTTCAAGTACCAGAGTATCCTTTTCACCTCTACCAAGTGAGTCTCCTTGGGATCCTTCTGAAATATAGCAACCAAACCAACAACATGTGCAATATCAGGCCTACTGTGAACAACATAATGCAACTTACCAATCATGGACCTGTATTCTTTTTTATCAATAGAGGGTGAATTATCCTATTTAGACAATTTACAACCTATTGCCATCGGAGCACCAATCGATTTACAATCCTCCATGCCAAATGTTTTCAACACTTCCTTTACATACTTAATCTGATAGATAAATATTCCACCATCCAATTACTGGACCTGCAACCCAATGAAAAAAATAATCTCACCAATAAGAGACATCTCAAATTCTTTCTTCATCTCCTTAGCAAAAGCCATGCATAAATAATTATCACCTCCAAAAATTATATCATCTACAAATACTTCAACTATCAATACTCTTCTCCATCAGTCTTAAGATATATGTTATTGTCCTCGCTGGTAAGATGAAATCCTATCTTGATCAGGTATACATGCAATCTTTCATACCATGTTCTCGGAGCCTGCTTCAATCCATATAGTGTGTTATGTAACTTGCAAACCATATCGTTATCCTCAGACAAAGAAAATCCATCCGGTTGTTCAACGTACACTTCTTCCTCAAGAATTCCATTAAGAAAAGCAGATTTAACATCCATTTGGTAGACCTTGAAACCTTTAAATGCAACATAAGAAAGTAACATTCTTACTCCTTCCAATCTTACCACCAGTGCAAAATTTTCTCCCTAATCTTCTCCTTCTTCTTGCGCATAGCCTTTGCATACAAACCTTTCTTTATTCCTCACAACCTTTCCTTCTTCATTCAACTTGTTTCTAAAGACCCATTTAGTGCCAGTCATATTCTTGTCTTCCGATTTAGGAACAAGTGTCCATGTCTTGTTCTTCTCTATCTGATCCAATTCCTCATTCATAGAATTAATCCAATCATCATCCTTCAATGCCTCTCTAACTGTTTTAGGCTCAATAATTGAAATCAGAAATTAGTTTTCTTTGATTTTCCTTCTTGTTTGTACACCAACACTTTTATCTCCAATAATTTGGTCTTCTGAATGATTCATTCTGACATATCTTGGTATTACTGATTTTGGTGTTGTGCCTTTCGCTTCATGTTTTTCATCTTCTTTATCGCTTTCTTCATTTACCGGTTGAGCACCAATTTCTATATCTTCCCTCTCATCATTCTTTTGCACTTCCATATCAATAAACACAAGTTTTTCTTCATCTTTCTCAGGTTCAAATATGTTGGTCTCATCATATTTCTCAGAGAGTTCATCTACCTTCACATTTGCACTCTCAATGATCCTTTTTGTTCTCTTGTTATAACATTTGAAAGCCTTACTCTTTGTAGAGTAACCAAGAAAAATACCTTCATCACACTTTGCATCAAACTTTCTAGTGAAATCATCACATTTAATGAAACATTTACTCCCAAATTTTTTAAAGTAACTTACATTAGGATACTTTTCATGCCATAATTCATAAGGTGTTTTGTTGTTACCTCTCTTGACAAGTACCCAGTTCAAAGTGTAAACAACAGTGCTAATTGCTTCTCTCCAAAACGTTTTCAATACTTCACCTTGAATCATCATGGTTCTAGCAGCTTCAATAATTGTTCTATTCATTCTCTCTGCTATCCCATTCTGTTGTAGAGTTCTAGGAGCTAACATTTGCCTCTTGATTCCCTGTTCATCATAGAACTTCACAAACTCATCGGAAGTAAATTCTCCTCCCCGGTCAAATCTCAAACATTTCAAATTCTTCCCAGTTTCTTTTTGAACTAAATCTTTGAATGATTTGAATTTAGTGAATTCCTCAGACTTTTCTCTTAGAAAAGTTACCCACATCATCTTGGAAAAATCATCAATGAAAATCATGAAATATCTAACACCATAATAGCTCTTAGTCCTCATAAGACCACAAAGATCAATATGAACCAAATAAAGAATATTTATTGAAGCTAAAGACTTAGTCTTAAAGGATACATAAGTCATCTTCCCATCTGAGAGTCCTTACATAACACATTATCCGGTTTAACAAGTTGGGGTAAACTTCTCACAATACTTGATTTACTAACCTTTATCAAATTGTCAAAATTCACATGACAAAACCTCTTGTACCATAACCATCTATCTTCAATCTTTGCCACCAAACAACTATTCACATTAGTATTCTGATGAAAAATATTACCTCTTGTTTGTTTTCCAGTAGCAATCAATTCTCCATTACTTCCAAGAATCCTACACACTCTACTTTTAAATTCTAGAAGATATCCCTTATCATTTAATTGACTAACACTCAAAAGGTTATTTTTTAATCCATCAACCCAAAAGACATCATATGCATTACTTTTTCCATTTAGTGAAATAGATCCTTTACCTCTAACCATGCAGGGTGAGTTGTTACCAGACCTTACTACACCTCCATCAAATTCTTCAAGGGATATGAACTTGTTTCTATCATCGGCCATGTGGTGTGAACAACCACTATCTATTATCCATTCATCATTGCTATCCATGTGAGATACCAATGCCTTTTCATCAGTTAGATGTTCCTTCAACAACAAACACTATCTCCTCATGGTCATCTTCTTCTGATTCTTCATTAGTTACTCCTTCATCAACTGAAACATAGCATTGTTTCTTGCCTTTTCCTTTGAATTTCTTAAACTTCTATTTCTTATCAGTGTTAGGACAATTAGCAGCTATGTGTCCAATTTTATTGCAAGAGAAACACTTGAAGGGTAATTTACCTATATACTTACCAATGCCTCTCAGTAATCTCCTATCTAATAATGCCTCAAACTCCATCAGACCGTCTTCATTATCATCCTCGGCTCTACTACTGCCATGACTAGACCTGTAGTCATGATTATGGCAAATATCCTTTCCTTTCCTCATAGATGTACCAGTTACAAAAGCTTTAAAAGCATATTCATACGATTTTAAAACAATATTATCAAAGTTGTTTAACTCAAATGCAGTCAACTTTCCAATAAGAGAATCAACAGTGACTTTATCTTTAGAAATAAATCTCAATTCCTGAATTGCAGAAAATCTAATAGCATATTGTGGTAGGAGAGTTTTAAGCATTTTACTAACAACAACATAATCATCAATCTTACCTCCAACACTCTTAATACCACCTAAACCTCTTTAATCCTTTGACCATATTGTGCAATGTTCTCACGATCAACCATTTTTTTGTCATCAAATTTGCCTCTTAAACTTTCTTCTTTTTCTCTTTGTACATGTTCATCTCCTCCATAAATCAAGTCTAATTTCTCCCATACTTCAAATGTAGTTTCTAATCCATGAACATCTATATACTCAGAATTATATAAAGTACTTACAATTTCTTCCAAGGCTCGAATGTTTTCCAATTTTTCTTTAAGCTCATCCAGTGTCAAGGGGCTGGTAGTATGAGCAACATACTTGTTTGTCACATGTTTCCAATAATTTGAACCCAATCCTTTAATGTATATCTTCATCCATTCTTTCCATATCAGGTAGTTGTCCTTGGTAAACTTGGGACCCTCCTTCTTCATCATCTTTCTTCAGGATCTTTCCCTCAAGCTGTTAAGATTTCTCCACATAGAGGACCAAGGCTCTGATACCAATTGTTAATCTTAGAGGATTCGGTTAATACTGGGAGAGCGGGTGAATCAGTATTAACAACAAATTCAAATTTGAAACTCAACCTTATAAAACTTTCACCAAATCAAACAATAACCAACAAAAAACCATTTACCAGTACTGGTATTTGCTAATAATCATCTACTAATATGATTGATCAAGTCTGCATGTTAAGTGTTCATTAACCATGCATTAACTAAAAATAAAACATAACAACACTTAAAAAATTCACCATATGAACACCATATTTTTCATATGGAAACCCAAATAGGGAAAAACCATGGTTGAAATTGGTACCCACAAGAATTGTGCCCTCTTTCAGAATGCGCCCTATTAGGAGCCTAGCTTGGTTAGGAGCTTACAAAGATGCTTTGTTAGGAGAAGACCCTGTTAGGAGTTACACGGTTAAGGGATTTATATGATGAGCCCTATTAGGAGCTTGAACCTATTAGGATCAACCTCGCAGGAGGATTTAAGACTCATGTGTTGAGCTACCCTGTTAGGGGATTTACAATGTAAGGCCTGTTAGGTTCTACTCGGTTAAGGGATTTTAACTGTTGCGACTATTAGGGAACAAAAGTGAATGATTTGGGTATAGCACTTAACTGCTTGCTTGATCAGATCCAATTCTTGTCGAAATCTGCTACTCTCTGGCAGATCTCTCACACTCTGGTTTGGCTTCACACTCTTCTGAAATCACCAACACAACAAACATCAACTAAACCAACATAAATAACATTTACAATTAGGTCAGTTACTAAACCCTAGATACATCAAGAATTTACAATATAGATCATCTTAGATCATATCAAATCATCATACAAATCATTATAACATTTTACAATCAACCATTAATTGATCGCAACTCATCACAACAACTCGATTTGATACAAAGTCAAAACCTTAGAACACTCTTCTAAGCGCTTCGCTTTTTCCCAAGAAATTCCATATTAAAACATGCTAAAATAGAAATTCATCCATCTACATGGGTTGTGCCACATCACCTCCAACATTTGAACTTGATGTAGATCACCACCAAATCAAAAATCATTATCAGTTAAGAGAATTCTTTACCGGTCCTTAAACCCTAGCGAAAATACAACATAAATCATAAACATGACTTCTGGTAACCAAAACATGATGCAGTTCCAGTCAGATACATATTACAATGATAAAAACTCACATTCCAAACTACAACACTTTAATCATCACTAATCACCAGATCTAATCAAAACATTTCCTCGTTTACCGGTTAAGGTCCTAATTCCCAGTTTCATGTTTCTTTATGAGTAAGATCTTTCTGGTAGACCAAATAGACTAAGATGACAAAATACAACATAGTAAACAACAGTTGCCATCAATGACAATACAAATAACCGATCAAATTTATCCAATCATGCAATCTCAATCTCTTCATCACAATGTCATCACAAATAGTCCTTTGTTGGTTCAGTCATCATTCTTCATCTGCATTAGTTATGCCAATCATGCCAATAAAGAGTACCTCTTGGATTTCAAACCTTGTCCTAGTGAGAAAAAAGAATGGTGAAATTAGACTTTTTGTTGATTTCAGAGACCTTAATAGAGCCTCCCTAAAAGATAGATACCCATTGCCCTCCATTGAACAAATATTTTAAGTTGTCGCTAGTTCTTAGAGGTTTTCTTTGTTAGATGGATTCTTAGGTTACAATCATATTTTAGTGAAGGAGGAAGACCAAATCAAAAAAAAATTCACAACCAAATGGGGTACTATGGCATTTAAAAAAATTCCATTTGGTTTGTCCAATGCTAGTGCTACCTTTCAACATGCTATGGACAACCATTTCAAGGTTTAATGTATAAAATTATGCTTATTTATTTGGATGACATAACTGTTTATTCAAAGAATTAAAATGAACATTTGGCTCACTTGAATGAGGTATTTGAAAGGTGTGGGGAGTTTGGTATATCCCGCAACCTAAAGAAATGTGTGTTTTCTGTCCATGAGGGTAAGTTGTTGGGATATGTGGTTTCAAAAGAAGGTATTACCATTCATATAGAAAGAGTAAGTGCCATCCTTTCTCTTCCTTTACCAGCAAACACAAAAGACTTACAAAGCTTCTTGGGTAGGATCAATTTTGTTAGAAGGTTTAATCCTAGATGTAGCTAAGTTATTGAAGCCTCCAACCTCTATGTTAAAAAAGATTGTTTCTTTCAACTAGTCCAAGGATGGGAAAAGGAGTTTTGAACTCATAAAGGAGGCAATAGAAGCTGCTCCTACTTTGTTAAACCCATTTTTTTCTAAAGATTTTATATTGTATGCATATGGGAGCATTGATAACATATTAGCTATGTTGGTTCAAGAGAATGAGCATGGTTTGGCACAACCCTTGGCTTTTTTCAGTCAAGGTCTTAAGGAGTATGAAGAAAGGTATTCTTTTGTTGAAAAATATGTACTTGATGTTGTTAGAACTTTGAAAAAATTTAGACATGTGCTTTGTAACAACAAGATAAAGTTGTTGGTTGCACATCCTTCACTCAAGGAGTTTTTGCTAAGTAAAGACATGAATGGTAAAAGGGTTGGTTGGGTGACTAATGAAATGGAATATGATGTTGATTAGAGGCAAAGGTTTGTGTGAGTAGCTTGTTGGTAACACAAGCAATAGTGTAGATGATGAGGAGAAGGATGTCCTATCCTTTCAAGACCAAGAACAAACAACTATTCCTACTCCTACAAGTTGGGTACAAGAAATGGCTCATTTTTTGTTGACTGGTGAGTGTCCTCATGATTTAAATAGAGAAAAGAGAAGGTGTTATAGGTTACAATCCATTCCCTATGTACTCCTAAATGGTATTCTTTTTAGGAAATATTTTGATGGTGTATTGTTCAGGCGCATAGAGGTTGATCAAGTAGATAAATTTTTACATGAGTTTCATGAAGGATCAACTAGAGGATATTTCTCACCAAGAGCTACAACTCTTAGGATAATGAAAGAAGACTACTATTGGCCCAATTTATTTAAGGATGTGCACTCATGGGTGAGAAAATATAAGGGGTGTGCCATATTTGTAGGAAAGGAGAAGTTGGTATCTCTCCCATTGCAACCTATTCAAGTAGAACAAACCTTCATGAATTGGGGTTTGGACTTCATTGGAGTCATAAATCCACCTTCAAGTGTTCTCCACAAGTGGGTGCTCACAACCACTGATTATTTTACCAAATGGATTGAGGTTGTAGCGCTTAAAGAGGCAAATGAGACAGTTGTTCTAAACTTTTATGAGGAGTTGATAACAAGGTTTGGAGTTCCCGAGTCCACGGTTTTAGATAATGTACTTTCTTTCATAGGAACTAGAATATCTTATTGGGCTATTAGATATGATGTTTATCTCAACACTTCTTCTAACTACTACCCTCAAGGCAATGGGTAGGTAGAGTCTGTAGACACTTAAATTAATTATTTTAATTAATTTAACCTTACTATATATTTAATTGATTTAATTATGTAACCCACTATTCCTGTTAGAATTAATTAAATTTAATTAATCTTGTTACTATAGTCCAATAATTGATTTATTAAATAAATTGATTATTCCCTATTCTTCTAAATTTTCTCAATTAATTTATTCTTCTAAATTCTCTTTAGTTAATTAATACAAATTAATTAACTAAATCATGTGATTCCTACAAATCACTTTCCTCTAATCCTCACTTAGCCTAATTAATTCTTGTAGACGTCCACTTGACATTATTTTCTAATTTTTAATTCCGCCACTCATTCTCTCTCCTCTTGTCAAATCCTCCTAACTTTCCCACTTGCCTTCTAATCTCTTATTAATTTTCCTAATCACCCTCTCTAATCATTTTCTAGTGCCTAATCCACATGATTAGCCACCAATTCAACCAATTTCCATAAATGGCTTGTCCCCCTCTCAACCCCCAACCTTAAATGCACCCACTTTAGTAATTTCAAGGATTTCAATTTTCCTCTCTTCCCCATACGCTTTCATTTTCCCAATGAATTTTTAATTCCTTTTCCCATTTCCTTTCCCCATCCATCTCATTATTTGAGAATTTTTCATTCCCTTGTTTTCCCAATGTACTTGAGGGTATCTTCCCCATGTAAATTGTGGAGTGTGTAGACAAGAAATGTCTTTATGGAATATCTTGGTCTCCACACTATGTCCCTTCAATCCATGTCCCCACCTTCCTTCAATCTCCACCCTTGATCCACTTTTAATCTCAACCCTCCATTCCTCCCCCTTAAAATCTATAAATTGGGGTCTCCTCTGCTTCATTCCATATCCTATCATTCTAGCTTTAGAAATTCATTCTTGGGGCATCCATACTATATTCCATTTTAGCCACCCTCCACATCCTTCATCCATTCGAAAGCATTCATCCATCCATATCCATCCAAGTTGTACATTGGAGAGAAACCCACATTCATCAAGGAGCTAATCCAATCAAGTTGGAGAGGGACGCATTTCCAACTTCATCAAGAGCTCAATTTGAATGTTTCATTTGATTAATAACCATTGCATCTCCTTGTTTTTTTTCCTCTTCATTCTAGCATGCCTGGTGGGACCCACATCTTTAGAACTAATTTAAAAATTTGAATTTTTTGTGTTTGTAGGTCGCAGGTTCCGCTTCAACGTTTGCGCATGCAAATATATGTTTGTGCTTCACTGGATCGACATCTGTGTTCTGCATCAACATTTGTGCTTCAAATTTGAATTTTTCTAACCACCTTTTTGTAGGACTGTTCTTCAACGTCTCCATGGTCCTTCAACATCTTTGCCAAAGTGTCTTTAGACACATTTTAGAGCTTTATATATATATATATATATATATATATATATATATATATATATATATATATATATATATATATATATATATATATATATATTATAGTTTAAAATCACAAAAACAATATAAAAGGATAAAAAGAACAAAACAACTTAGGGTAGAATTTTTTTTTGCAAATTAGCTAGGTTCTCAGTTAGTTTTTCGGGTCTTTTGATGCTTCAGTGTCTGCACAGATGGTTGATGTCTACACTCTAGTTCAACGTTTATGTCGAACCTGAAAAAGCTCGCTTAGATTTGAATTTCAAATTTCAAAATATAAAAATCTCAGCTAACTATTTTTAGCATTTAATTTTTGCTTTGACATTTGTGTAAATAAATTATGTCTGCGCATAGGATCGACGTTTATGTTTTAGCAGGTTAAAATTCAAATTTTGAATCTCTGTTATTTTCTCGCTTTTTATTTTGGTAGAGTGAGCGCATAATGTTTTAGCATCTATGTAGGCATTTCGGCATTTGCACATGTGGTTTAGCGTTTGTTCTATAACCCTAGGATATTTTTGTTATTGACCTCAATTTTAGTGTTTTGCAAGTTTTCTTGTTAGTCTAGGATCATATTTTCAAACTACTAACTATTTTTGTAGCCTCGCTCATCAAAGATCATTTTTTTTCTCTCTAGTTTAGTTTCCCTTTTTGCAAATTAGATTAAAAAACCTTGCATGTGGGACTAAAATTAACATGTTTTCTATATTTTGTGCACATGCACACATGTTTGGGTGGACCCACGATTGCACTTGAGTATCCTCTCCCCTTGCCTTCATGGATCTTGGGTGTAAGAGGAGTGATCAACATCACTCGTCTTTAATTTTGTAGTGAGGGATATTATTGACTGGGGATTTTATAATCCCACAAGGGTACTTCAAATTGGGACATGTTAGGGATATCAACTCTTCTAGTGCAATCTCGAGCAATTTTTTCTGAGTTGCTATATAAATAAGATGGTCAGGTGGCTGAAGTTCTGAGTGAATTCAATATATGTGGGGGCATTCCCTACATTGATAAGATCAGTTAGAGCCTTAAGTTCCTTTCTTTGAGAATCCATCATTAGGTTGGTGATCCATTGGAAATTACACTAAGAAACTTGTTTACTGGCCTAGAATCCTACATTCATAGTGTAGGGGATGTAGATCATACCTTGAAGTTACCTCTCATGTACCCACTCAAGATGAGACATGAATTCCCCATGTAATAGATCCTCGGATCTTTGGGGTAAGAGAATTTGGTATGCTCGAGAAGTGAGTGCACTATAAGGGGGAGCCAGTGCTATCAGAATCTCTATCTGTCCACTTGTTTGAGGTATCACTTGTGTGAGAGGCCTATTGAATGGTTTCCACTTTCCGACCTTAGGTTGTATGTCTTAAAGCGTGTCTTCATTTTGTCAAAACCAGTAAAATTTGTTTGGGCTAATTTAGGCCCCCATCACCCTTACGCTTGTCATCAAGCATCACACTTGGACAATGTGTATACTTTGCTTGATGTGTTCTTGCCAAGAGTAGTTGACAAACTCACCCATTTTCCAATTTTGACAATTCTTGAACCAAAATTCCACATTTGAACAAGTCAAACCAAGTCCAAAACATTTCCACAATTTCCTTCACGCCCACATCAATCCACCATCAATTCAAGAAGAAGAAGCTCAGTTTGAAACAACTCCTTAAGCATCAAAAATTCTTGTATATCAACTGAAAACTCTTGTTGAAACATAGAACCTTCTTGCATCATTTCTATGATTACCTTTGTGGTCACAACAATGAGTTTGATAAGGAGTCTCCAACACAACATTCTTTCCAACAAAGGTTAGGCCTTTAGCAATCAATCAATAGGGGTGTTCATATCAACTTATCATACTTTCCTTCTCAGCCAATCACATATTGAGTCATCTCCCTATCTAGAGTAACCTTGTCTTCTTTCTTCCATAATCATTGCCATCCCTCTTCATATTTTTCATCATTCCATTCTCAAGGACTTAGTACCCCCAATCCAACAATCCAACTTCAAATCTAACCAATCAAAATCCTATCATCCAAAGATAAAATCAATCAATCATCCAAAATCTAATCAATTAATTTCATCCTAAGGTTAATTCCTTGTCAAATTTTGATTCAGACCCTCATCCTTAATCAATCAATCAATTAGTTTTTATGCTTGGGAAAGAATCTCCCCCAAGTACCTTTTCCTAATCATTGGGTTAATCCAAACCCTTATCTTTTGTCTTATTTTTCTTAGGGATATTAGTCGACCCTAAGTAGGAGAGGACTTGATTTCTATCTTAAGGTCTAAATTTAACCAAGCTTGGTTGTCACCTAGCTTGTGATTGGCATCATCAATCCATCACCCTAAATCCTAATTCAAGGACTAAGGTGTAATCCCAATCCGAGGACCATCCAAATCCATCCACATCAAATCAAATCTTGCTAAGTCCTATCATAAAAATTTCTTCCAAATCATCTCTAAGGTTATTCATGCATGGTCTTGACTCACTCTCAAAAAGCAAAAATGGTAGCCGAAGACTATGGAATACTTGATACTAGTATCCTCTACAATCAAGATCTACCACATCAAGAGAAACAACTTTTTGATCAGCTTTATCTCTCTCCACATGTCCAATCCTTTCTCGTTGATCCTCACAATCAAGACATAATGGAGAAATTCTTCAAACATAATGATAATGGGCTTGTAGCTCATCTCATCACTCTAGGGGCATGACTGCCCCCAAGATTTGATAGGTCTATCCATGACAAACCTCCGCACGGTGACCTCTATTGGCATATGCTAGATTTGGTTTAGTGTTGTCATTTATATCAACACTATATCCCGGTTGGACCTATCCCGGTTAGTCTTTGTGATCATCTTGGTTTTGGCTATGATTTTGATTCTATATGATTACATCTTTGGACTTGATTTTGGATGCTTATTCTGGATGGTTATATGCTTTTTATATTCTATTGGTTCATGATTTGGTGCTCTGGTTGTTATCATTGTTGTTCTTGGTTGGTATTTCCTAGTGCCAGTTAGCTTTACCGGTAAGCGATATTTAATGATTTAGTCAAATGATTTTGGTCTGGCTTATGGAATTGGTTTCTATCATGTTAAAGGTATTTCTTGATCGTCACCTGAGTGTTTGGTAACTTTGGATCAATTGACATGCTATTATTATGGTCCTATTTGGATCCGATTAAACTTTCTGTTATTTCACTGAGGGTTTCTACTGGTTGGTGAAGCGTGTTGGATTTTGGTCTTAACGGAATTTTCGATGGATGTAATTGTTTGGCTATTTGAATTAGGTCCATGCTATGTAATGTAAATCATAATATTGGTTTGGTGATACCATGTGATATAATTTTCATAATTATGGATTTATGGGTTTAGGGTTGACCCGACCTTGTCAATAAGGTTGATGATCTGTATTTATAGGTGACTTGTTCATGTAATTTGTATGGATGGTTATGTTTGGATTATTAGAGAGTGGTTTATGTGTGAATAAGGTTATAACATTCAATGAAGGTTTGAGAAGGTTTTGTGTTGCAGGCCAAACATCTGTGCTTAAACGGAACTGTTCCAAGAATTAGTAGATGCTACTTTCACAGTTCATTCTTTCTGGATTGTAGTATGATGTTTATGTAAGTTAGTAAGAATTCCCTTTGTGATGAGTAGTGAGCTCTAGGTGGTTGGCCTAATTGCAAGTGCAATCCCCATTGTAATTATTTCACATACTACTGCAGAAGTATTATCTGATTGTGGGTAGGGTTTCCCATCATGGTTTTTCCCTTTACAGAGTTTTTCGTGTCAAAATATTGGTGTTGTGTGTACTATGATTTCATGTTTTATCTTTCATTTTGCTGGTTTCTTTGTGCTCTGATTCAAAGGTTTTGACATGCAATAGTTCTTATTTTTAATAGTAAACTAATTCACCCCCTCTTCTTAGTTTACTCCCAGTATCAGAGCAAGGTATTCTCTGTAGAATCTTAACCACTTGAGGAGATATGATGCCATTAGCATTAAGTTCTATATTCAATCCCTATCAGAAGGAGAGTCCTAGATTTGATGGTACAAATTAAAAAATATGGAAGGAGAGAATGAAGATTCATCTTAGATGTCTTGAAGATGAAGTTTGGGAGATAGTGGAGAAAGGGTATATACCTCATGATCCTAATTCTAGAACACCGATACTTGCTGATGAATAGAAGAGAGCTAAAAATGATGTTAGAGCAAAAGAAGCATTGTTGAGCACCCTATCTGATGAAAAGTTATTAAATGTCATAGAATTGGAGAATGATAAGCATATCTAGCTAAAGCTTGAGACTCTTTATGAAGGTTACCAGGCAATAAATATTGCAAAAATTGAAGGTTTCTGGGTAAGGTATGAAAATTTGAAGATGAAAGAAGAGGAGAAGATTAGTTCTTTCATGGATAGAGTGAATGAGATTGTCATGAGTATCTAATGCTATGGTGGATTAGTCAGTGAGGATGACAGTGTGTAAAATATTATGAGAGTTTTACCTCTAGTTTACAAGATGAAGGCTACTGCAATCAATGAACTCTAGATAATGTCAAGTACCCCTATTACCAGAGATACATTTCTTGATAAATTGACTTCTTTTGAGCTTGAAGAACTTGGAGATCAGAGTGCTACTAAAACTTAGACTGCATTTAAAGCATCTACCTTCGATAACAAGAAGATAGATTGGAAGGAGATTTATGCTAAAGAAATGGAGGACATTGAGAGAGAAGAAAAAGAACTTGAAGAGATGAAAGCCCTAATTGCTAGAAGAAATACTAAAGGACAAGCTAGAAGTAAGTATGAAGGAAAAGTCCCTTTTAAATGTTTTTCATGTAATAAGATTGGTCATTTTGCTTCTAGATGCCCTAAAAGAGCTACTATGGATCAAGAAAGATTTGTGAGGAATTATAAGCCTAATCTGGAATGTTAGAGGAAACCTAGATTTAGAAGGAATAAGGATAAATCATGATATTATGTTGGTGATGATGATTTTGGTATTAATGATGATGATGATGATGATGATGAACTTGTGAGTGGATCCGGCAATGGAAGTTCCGATAAAGATAGGGTATTTATTTCTATCAAGGATGTTTCTCCAGAACCTATCATTAAAGCAACTCATACTGAGGAAAAGGCTTTAGCTGCAAAAATTGAAGAAAAAGGATGAATGGGTCATAGATAGTGGATGTTCACATCACATGGTTGGTGACAAGATAAAATTTCTAACATTGCAAGAATTTGATGGCGGACTAGTCAAATTTGGAGACAAGGCATGTAGGATCAAAGGCAAAGGAACAATATCATTGGATGGTAGAACTAATACTGATAATGTTTATTATGTTGAAGGCTTAAATCATAATCTTTTAAGTGTAGGTCAGATGGTGGATAGAGGATTTCATTTGCAATTCAAGGATGGTAAATGTAATATCATCAATAGATATGGATTAGAAATTGCTTCCAGAACTCAGACCAAAGGAAACATCTTTCATTTGAACCCCGGTGAGAAATCTTGCTTGATTGCTCATATTGATGAAAGTTGGTAATGGCATAAGAGGATGTGTCATTTAAATTTTGATTGCATAGTGAAGATCAGTTCAACACAGGCTATCAAAGATTTTCCCAAGATTGTTAAACCTCATAATCTGGTATGTAGAGAATATCAAATGGGTAAGCAAGTTAGAACCTCTTTTAGAAGTATATATGATAAATCTAATTAAATTCTTGATCTTATTCATACTGATTTGTGTGGACTTGCAAGGACTAAATTTTTTCAAGGTGATAGATATTTTATGTTACTTATTGATGATTATTCTAGAATGATGTAGGTAGCATTTTTGAAAGAAAAATTAGAAGCTCTTGAGAAATTCAAAGTCTTTAAAGCTATGGTTGAGACTGAGACAGGACTGAAGATAAAGTGCTTAAGATCATATCAAGGTGGCGAGTTTACATCTGGTGAGTTCAACAACTTTTGTGAAAGGAATGGAATCAAAAGACAAATTTCTGCACCTAGGACTCCTCAACAAAATGGATTGGTGGAAAGAAAGAACAAAACCATATTGGATGCTACAAGGACAATGATGACTAAAGCTAGATTGCCTAATATCTATTGGAGGGAAGTTGTAAATACAGATGTATACACTTTCAACATAGTACACATTAAAGGTGATACCGGTAAGACTCCTTATGAATTATAGTTTGGTCATACTCCTACTATCGGATATTTCAAAATTTTTGGAAGTAAATGTTACATTAGAAGAGATGATGCATTAGGAAAGTTTGATCCTAGAAGTATTCAAGGAATATTTTTTGGTTATTCAACTAAGAGCAAAGCATATAGATGTTATAACAAAAGATTAAATAGGATAATTGAAAGCATAAATGTCAAGGTGGATGAGCATGGTAGTAATCAGATTAGATCATATGATTATGGACCAGAAGATGAATTTATCAGACCTAAATCGATAATGCAAGAATCGGTTTAGAATAGTGAACCAGTGACACTGATAACATGAAAAAATTAAACTGTGACAGATGATCAACAAAAAGAGTTAAAAAATCAAGAAAATTCAAAGACTCCCAGGTATGTGAAACTAAATCATTCTAAAGATCATATTATTGGAGATAAAAGGAAAGGTGTGACGACTAAAAGGAGACTAGCTACTGAAGAGGAATGTTTAATTTCTCAAATTCAACCAAAATCATTTATTAAAGCAAGTAAGGATGAAAATTGGATAAAAGCAATGGAAGAAGAATTAGATCAGATAGAAAATAATAAGACATGGGAACTAGTTCCTAGACCTAAACACAAGAATATTAGTGGAACTAAATGGGTTTTTAGGAATAAATTGAATGAGGAAGGTCAGCTTGTGAGGAACAAGGCTAGATTGGTTTGCAAAGGTTATTTATAGGAAGAAGGAGTTGATTATGGAGAGACTTATGCCCCGGTTGCTAGAATTGAAGTGGTGAGACTTTTTATTGCGTATGTAACACACAAGAATTGCAAAGTATATTAGATGGATGTCAAATGTGTATTTCTGAATGGAAATCTTGAGCAGGTATATGTTGAGGAGCCTGATGGATTTTCTTTATCAGAAGACAAGGACATGGTTTGCAGATTGAAGAAAGCTTTATATGGACTAAAACAAGCTCGTAGAGAATAGTATGCTAGATTGGATAGGTATCTTTCAAAGCTTGATTTTAGTGAAGGTAATGCTGATGGTAACTTATGTTACAAAATTGAGCATGGTGACAGATTGATTATTGAAGTCTTTGTGGATGATATCATTTTTGGAGGAGAATAAGGTCTATGCATGAAATTTTTTGATGATACGAAGAATGAATTTGAAATGTGTAGGATTGGTGAGATGAAATTTTTCTTAGGTTTGTAGATTACTCAGACGAATAAAGGTATTTTCATTTCTCAAACTAAATATGTGAAGGAATTGCTTAAGAAATTTGGACTTGAGAATTTTAAACCTATCGGTACTCCTATGATAACTGGATGCAAATTGTCAAAGGATGATGAATCTCCTAAAGTGAATCCAAGTAGATACAAATAAATAATTGGTGGTTTGTTGCACCTAACTAAGACTAGACCTGATATAATGAATGTTGTTTGTATTGCTTCTAGATTTCAGTTAGATCCTAGAGAAACTCATGATATTGCTATCAAGAGGATATTCAAATATTTGGCAGGTTCAACAAACTTTGGGTTATGGTATCCAAAGAATGATGACTTCAGATTATGTGTGTACATAGATTATAATTGGTAAGGAGATGTGGATGACCGAAAGAGAACTGCTGGTAGTGCATTCTTTCTTGGGAAGAAGTTGGTTTCATGGCTTAGCAAGAAACAATCATGCACTTCATTGTCTACTGTTGAAGTGGAATATGTAGCTACTGCTATCAACTGTACTCAGATTTTATGGATGAAATAGATGTTGAAAGACATAATGGTAAGTTATGATGAGCCTATTATTATTCATTGTGATAATAATACTGGTATTGATATGTCAAAGAATCTGGAATTTTATTCCAAATGAAAACACATTTTTATAAGGTATAATTTATTGAAGGAAAAGTTTGAAGCAAAGGGAGTCAGATTGGTTTATGTGCCTACCAAGGAGAATATTGTAGATATTCTAATAGAACTATTGCCTAAAGATAATTTTAAATATCTCATAGATCAATTGGGGGTTACCAACCCTCCAAAAGAGACTTGGAGATGCATGGATGCATCAATCCGGTGAGCTTATCAGACATACTTTTCTGATCCGGTTTGATGAGATGATGCTACTACTAAGGGGGAGTAGTCAGTTGCTTATTTTAGTATTTTTGGTTTGGTATCCGTCCTTTGTCATTGATGTCAAAGGGGGAGAAGGTATTCAAGTGAAAAACTGTTAATCTAAGTGGGAGTTATATATCTCAGATCATATTTTGGGAGATTGTTGGCATTCCTTGGCTCTTGGATGTTTTTCACATTAAGTGTTTCCATCAATTCCAAAGGGAGAGATTGTTGGCATATGCTAAATTTAGTTTAGTGTTGTTAATGATGTCAACACTGTATCTCGGTTGGACCTATCCCACTTACTCTTGGTGATCATCTTTGTTTTGGCTATGATTCTAATCTGGTATGATTAGATCTATGGAATCATTTTGGATGGTTATAGGCTTTCTATATTCTGTTGGCTCATGATTTCGTGCTCCGGTTATTATCGCTTTTGTTCCTGATTGGTATTTCTTGGTATCGGTTAGGTTTACCGATAAGGGATATTTGATGATTTAGTCAGATGATTTTGGTTAGACTTATGGAATCGGTTTCTATCATGCTAAAGGTGTTTCTTGATTGTTTCTTGAGTGCTTGTTGACTTTTGATTGGCCGGCATGCTATTATGATGGTCCTATTTGGATCTAGTTAAACTTTATGTTATTTCACTAAGGGTTTCTACCAGTTGGTGAGGCATGTTGGATAGATTTAATTTTTTGGTTATTTTAATTAGGTCCATGCTATGTCATGTAAATCATAATATTGGTCTAGTGATACCATGTGATGTGATTTTTGTAATTATGAGTTTATGAGTTTAGGGTTTAGTCGACCTTGTCAATAAGGTTGATGATCTATATTTATAGGTGACTTGTTCATTTAATTTGTATGGATGGTTATGGGATGGTTATGTCTGCATTATTAGAGCGTGGTTTATGTACAAATAAGGTTATATCATTCAACGAAGGTTTGAGAAGGTTTTGTATTGTAGGGAAGACATTTGTGCTTAATTGGAACTGTATCAAGCATTAGTAGATGCTACTTTCATAGTTCATTATTTCTAGATTCTATTTCGATGTTTATGTAAGTCAGCGAGACTTCCCTTTGTGATGAGCAGTGAGCTCTAGGCGGTTGGCATGATTGCAAGTGAAATCCCCATTGTAATTATTTTACATATTGCTGCAGAAGTATTATCTGATTGTGGGTAAGGTTTCCCACCCTTTTTTCCTTTACCTGGTTTTCCATGTCAAAATATTGGTGTTGTGTGTACCATGCTTTCATGTTTTATCTTTCATTGTGTTAGTTTCTTTGTGCTCCGGATCAAAGGTTTTAACATGCAATAGTTCTGATTTCTGATAGTAAACTTATTCACCCCCCCTCAGTTTACTCCCAATATCAAATATGTCTAACAACCTCATGGACCAAATTGATATTGACACCATCCTCCATCTTCCACCTTCGACATCCATATCAATGGTTTCTGCTTGTCCAATTTTGACCCCTCCAACTTTTGCGCTTTCAACTTCCATACCTTTTATTTTTGTACCTCAAAACACATCCAATCCAACCATGTCCCAACTTCCTAGGTCAACCACCACTTTCTACAATTCTCTCAATTATATCAACACAAGCTTGCCTCCTATTAGCACTATTTGTGGGTCACATCCTCAAGTCACATCACAACCTTCCATTACATCATAAGATGTCGTCTCTTCATGGTCTTTCACTTCTTCATATCAATACTTTCATGGTGGCGGTATTCCATCCTCCTCTTATCAAATCCCAAGATCTATCATAGGTCACTAAGTCCCTAATGTCCCCAACCAACAACCTAACCTTATAGAAACAACATATTCTTAATGTGAAAGATTTATTACCAAACTAGTTAAATTGTATCCTATAAAGGAGGATCCTATTCACACTAGTCTTAACTTCATTTAGGGGGGCATCTCACTTTTGTGTCACATCACATGGACCAATTAAGTGTCCCAACACATGTCCATAAAGTTTTAGATGTGTTTCACTCTTACCTTCTCACGTCCTTCTTTTTTCCTTTATATGTAAGGCTTTTTTCTATTTTTTACATAGAGTGTTATAATAATCATTTTCATTTGCATATTCATTTGTGGATTTTTTAAATTTTTTTTTGCAAGAAATTTTGGCTACTCCAATATTCTATCAATTAATCTTTACAAATCCTTTTTAATATTGACTTAAATTTATAAACGTCATGAGAACCAACTTTCATACTATGCATCTTGGATAAAAACGGACATCACCACTAGACTTAAAATGGTCAAGAAACAACTTTTGATATATAACACTTGTAGTTTTGAGATAGGTAATTTTTTTAAAAAAGTTTTAAGGGTCAATAATGGAAGTTGTACAAAATTCTATATAATCCTTGTAGATCTTTACAAAAATATGAACTTCGTATAGATTATGTAACATCATATCTTTCTACGCAAGATTATAATTTTTTAGTTGTCTTTCCTACACAACAACAATCATACATATTTTTAGTAAGGTTGTTGATTCTCAAGCAATTTTTCTTGGTTTCTAAGGGTTCTCTAGTTTTTTATCACCATCATTTTCTTCACCAATAATATTTTCCACCACTTGGTGATGATTTTTTTGGTGATGGCATATCTTCTCTAGTGCCATATTTCCATATTCTTAGTGTCTTTCCACAATTGTTCCCACTAAATGCCCTATTTGTTGATGTGAGCTTCAAGTTCACTCGCCAGTGATAAACTTTCACCTTTTGGTTAGGTTTTTTTTTTGAAAGATAGAGAAAATATATCCCAAGGCTCGAGATGTCTTATTTAGACCTTGTGGTTTTGACTCTATAAACATGCATCATCTATTATACGAGGGGATTCCAAATAAACACCTTCAAAATCAATGAATTCTTCACAATCGGAAGCAATTAGTATGACTAGTTTTCTCAAAACAAACAAAATTATTAAACAACCACAGAAAAACAAACTTCTTGTCTATGGGTAGTTCCGTGACACAATGTCTTTTTGAAACAAATTGTAATAATGAAGAACAACCTTATGAATAACCAAACATTCCACAATTATTCATAATATTGTGTAATCATTTAAAGAAATCATAGTTAATAGAAAAGAACATGACATGCCAGAGTGACTGTGGATAATCATATACTTGGGTAAGTGCACCAAGATGGTGTGCAAAAAGGGGGGTATAATTGGACACTTTTTTTCTGGAATTAGGTAAACCATAACTTGGAGGAGAAAGTTGAGAGTCATCCACTCAAGATATGAATATACTCAAAGAACAAAGATTGTAGTACTCTAAATCTAGTTTCCAAACTATTGAAGTTTTCAAAATTGGATAAGATTGAGGGGGTCAAATCCCTCACACATGAAAAACAAACCATGATTTTTTCTTAAAATCATAACATAGTGTCTGATGTGCGTATCAAAAAGTCATAGTTAGATTTAGTATTTTGACAAATCCTTTGGCATAAAGATAGGTAAGAGTGAGCACTAGAAGTTGTGTATTTTTTGTAATTTTTTGTTGAGTATTCTTTTTTAAATTATTTTTCCAATCAAGTACATCTTGAAAATCAGGTACCTGTTCGTGCGCAAAGCATAACTTGCACCAAAACAATCACATATGCAATTTTTTTTTTTAAATTGTAAATAATCAAGTGCTCTACAATAATATATAAAGTTGTTTAAATTTGGATAAGTAGATCAGAATTTATTAAAAAATGGTAAAAATATGTCTCTGAGAACTATGGAGACATTGGTAATAGAAAATCAATAATAATATGTTATTGTTGTTCAAATTTAAAAAAAAACATATGGTTAGAAATCTCAGAAGATGGGTGGGTGACACTTTTAGAAATACCCACTTGATAAAGTGTAAACCTGATGATGACAAAGTCGAGAAACCAAGTTCATAAAACAAAACACATCAAAAAGTAGGGAAATTGAGGGAAATCAAACTTCCAAACTGCAGCTTTGTCATCCAAGACTATTCACAAGCCTAAACAAACAAGAGCGCGTACATGGTTTTTTTTTTAATAGGAACCGCTTATGGGGTTTGTAGACACCTAAAAATGTCTCATTGATCATGTACTAATTATTCCTCTAATTGATTAAATAATTATTTAATTATTTAATTAAGTTAATTAATCATATTCTTCTAAATTCATATTTCCTCACCATCTTACTAATTATTCTATTCCTATTCTATCATCATTTAAACATTTTAACCATTTTCTAAATATTAATTAAATATTTATTATTTAATTCCCCAATTTAAATAATCTTTATCATTTAAATAAATTAATTCTCGATTTCTATCTCAATCCTATCATCATCTAATTATTTAACCCTTTTCTAAATATTAATATTTAATTAATTTAAATCATCTTTATTATTTAGTTAAATTCCATTTCTACATAATTAAATAGTTTCTTTAAATTATTTAATTAACTAATTAATTCTTCAATTCCAAATCCCCAAATTCTAATTTCATTTAATTTCATATTCTTGTAATTTCTTCTAAATTTAATTGCATGTGCACGATTTCAAAAATCATTTTGAAAATCAAAGCCAAGTTCTAAATATATTCAAATACTAAATTGAATTAAATTCAATTATTTGAATTAAAATCTCATGCAAAGATTAAATTCAAAATCTGAGTTAAAGTGCAAGCAAATGCTAAATTAATTAATTCAATCAATTATTTAATTAAATCAATTATCTCTCCAATCTCTATTTCCATCTTTTAGTTAGCTTTTTCTAAATTAAGCTTTCTTTGTCATCTTCTTTATTTCCTCCAATCATTCTTTTTCTTCTTTCAGTTAGCTTTTTCTCAATCAGTTGACTCAATTAATCTATTAAATCTATTTTGTTTCACCTCCAAGTCAGCAGTTCAACTATCAATCAACATATGAGCTCACTTGAGTTCCAAATCTTGATCAATCTGTTCCACCTTTCAATCAATCTCATCCAAAAATCTATAAATTAAGCATTCAATCTCCATTCTCAACAATCACGAACTTTGAATCTTTGTGTCACCTGCAGGTTACCAGCACAATATTTGAGAGCCATCATACCACAGAGAAGAGAAGAGCAATGGAAGTTATATGTAGTCACATAATAGGGAGTTTTTAATTGATTTGATTTATAAACCCTATGTTGGTTGTTATTGTGTTATTTCATTATCTGTTTGTTATAATTCTTTGATTAGATAGGGATTTGTGATTTCCCTTTGATTCTAATTGATATTTTTAAAAGATGAATTTTACATGCACATATTTTGGTGAACTCGACGTGAAACACAACTAATTTACCTTCTCTGTTCTCTATGTAATTTTTGCAGGTCGTACGATTTTTTTTTTGTTTTTTACAGATTTTGCACGGATTTTGAGAATAAATTTTTCATCATGCAATCGTGCTTACATCATCACAAAATCACATAGATAGCGTTACGCATTCAACCCTTTGGGGTCACGCATTCGACCTGATAGGGTCACGCAATCATCATTTCCAAATTAGGCAATCGCCCTTTCCAGATCACGCATTCACACAAAATAGTTGTTCTGCTATTTTTATTTTTATATCCTTTATGTTCTCTGATCTATTTAATTATGTCTAAATTTGAGTAAATCTGGAAATGGATTATTTATATTGCATGATTTTATTATAGCAGTTTATGACACGAAAGGTACAATTTAGGATCTCAAGTGCTAGAAGGACAAAGGAACAAATAAGACAGGCTAAACGCTATCAAAGGCTTCTCTAAGAAGAAAAGCAGATACAAGATTGGAAAGATCAACCAGCCTTTGATAGATATAACAACTTAGTTCTTTCATATCAAGTTAAATATGATTTAATCAATATTGAATGGATGATGAGAGATTTGGCTAGGGCCTCAAAATTGGTTTTGCAGGTTTCTGATCGGGTTTAGCTTAATTTTTTATTTTTTTGTGTTATCTGCCTGTCTGTCACGCAATCGTCCTGTTTGGATTACGCAATTGATCTATTATTGTTAGACATTCGAGCTATCAAAATTACGCATTTGCTATGTTATGCTCACGCATTGGGTCTATCAATGTCACACAATTGTGCAGGTATTGTCACGCATTCATTTCTGTCAATTTTTTATTTTTTGTCTTCTGTTGATTTGATTTTACTACTAATCATCTATTTGCAGCCTGTGGCAAATTTACAGAAAGGATCGGATTAGTATAGATAAATTGCACTCATAATCTCACACTTCATCTTTTGGTGCTTAAAATCAACAACAGTTAAAATGGACATGCATGCATAATCTCACACTTCGTCTTTTGGTGCTTAAAATTAACATTGGCTAAAACTGACATGCATGTATAACACTTCGATTTGGGCTTAAAATCAACAATGGTTAAAATTGACATGCATGCCTTCATATTTAAATTTGGTGTTTAAAATGGACATGCACATGCATATTCAACACCTCGATTTGGGCTATAAAATGAATGTGAATCAGGCTGCATTAGATTAACTCATATTTGATTTTCTTAAGGTAAAGAATTTTTATCGTGTTTGGGGTGGACCTACTGTTGCATTAACTAACTTTCCACCTGCCTTCGAGGTCTTGGGAGAAAGGAAGGAGGTGACAATGACATCTAATTTTATTTTATTCCACATAGTGAGGGGTATCCTTGACTGGGGATTTCATCACCCCACAGAGGTACTTAGAATTGGGATGTGTTGGGGATATCATCTCTCCCAGCGTACTCTCGAGCAGGTTTTTTAAGACGCTATATAAAAATACTGGTCAGGTGGCTAGAGTGTTGAGTGAGTTCAGCGTATATGGGGGCCTTCCCTGCACCGATAAGCTCAACTAAAGTCTTAAGTGGCTTTCTCTGAGAATTTGTCATTGGATCGGGACCCCTCGAAACCTTATACTACGAACCAATTTAGTAGCCCAAAATCCTGCATTCAGTGATTCTGGGAGTACGGATTGTACCCCATAGATACGTTTCATGTACCTTACACTATGATACATGAATCCCTCAGCTATAAGATCCTTGGATCTTCAGGGTAAGAGAGACTGGCATGCCCAAGAAATGTGTGTCGTGGAGTGGAGCCTATGCTACCAGACTCTCTATCTGTTCGTTTTGTCTTGATATTTCATAAGGGCCTCATTGAATGGTATCCACTTTCTAGCCTAAGATTGTATTTTATTATTTTTTATGTATCGTTGTGTCAGACCAGTATTGTGTCAGACAAGTATTGAGTCAGTCCTTTGGGCTATTTCAGGCCCTATCCTACGTATCTTTGAATTTTCTGAGATTTTTTGAAAAACCAGTTCAGTCAGCTATATTTACCTCCAAACAATTGTTCTCAGACTTGAAGAAACCACAAAACTTGTCCTACACACATAATTACTGAAAACAAAGTCCATTTTTGAAACCCAAAACTCAAAGTTTTACACACTTGTGACCCTAGGAAGTCCTTGCATAGTCCTCACTTACGTCCTTACTATCATCCTAAGTCCTTTCATAGTCCTCACTTACGTCCTTACTATCATCCTAAGTCCTTGAATAGGTCTTCACTTACATCCTTACTATCATCATTAGTCCTTGCATAGTCCTCATTTACGTCCTTACTATCGTCATTAGTCCTTGCATAGTCCTCATTAAAATCCCCATTATCATCTAGATATCATATACGTATATCTTAGTCTGTCATCATTGACATAATCATCCTACAGAGTCATAGTATGCGTCGTAATGGGTCTCCCAGGTGATGGTTTGCTCACCTTCGAGCAACCTAATCTAGTGCCAAATGGTGGTCAGTGAGAAATCATTGTAGGTCTAGCTAACTTAGTATGGGACTCAAGGAGAAACACAACTCAGTATATAGGAGTTGAGTATGAGATAATTATCAAGTATAAAATTTCCCGTAGGATTGATAGAGAAATTCTTGCAGAATGTAAAAGAGAAGACATGGAAAAACTCGCATTACAAAAATCCAGAAATACTCAACAAGTCTCGCGTCAAAATCCTCAATAGAGAGTCTAGTCTAGTTTTGCATACCTCATACCTGTGTCTACAGCCTAGCATTAGTCGTTGTCTTGCATAAAACCACCCTCATATAGTAGTCTTAAATACACGTCACAAGGTCACAATAGGCAAAAGGTATAATGGACCCAAACAACGACTAGTCTATAAATCCAACTTAGAATATGGACATATCAACTAGTCAACAATCAAGTTCTCAGGAAATGTCTACCCTAAATGAATTATAACGACATTTAACAAAAGAATAAATTGAGTCAGCTCAACAAGATCCATGTGTCCTTATGATCTTAGATGCACTTATACATAGTAATAGGGACAAATATCTCTCATTGTTATTACAAAATGGGGCGAAAGTACCTAAAGATTTTGATGTCACAAAGATCTTACCATTGAAAAAAACTATAGGTCAAGACAACAGTCAAACACCGCCCATAACACAAATGCAAGCAACGACCTCCAGTTTTCCTCAAAACGTACCTATCCAAACAAATATCAACATGAATGCAAACTTTCAAACAAGTGCATCATCTTCAACGATCAATGTTAGTATACCAACACAAATAATATCGATAATATCAAGTGTCTCAACACCTATTCAAACACAAGCAACAAGTGCAACCCAACCTCCAGTTTCCTATTCTATAGGATCAACATATAGTCACCAAAATCCAAATCTAGGTCTTATCACTTATTTCATGGTACCTAGTGGAACACACAACACACAAAATTATAATCATGGTACCTTCCAACATGCTCCTAGTTATGCAACCACAAATCCTTTTGTGGGACATACACAAACACAAGGTGTACCTTTGACCCAAATAGATATTCTGACACAACAATTACAGAATTTGCAACAATAAATGATGACCATGCAGACTGGTAACGATAAGAAGAGCTACACAATGCAGGACTTACGTCCTTATCCATTTGATCACACATTATACATGCTACCTTTCCCACAACATTTTGAAACACCTAAATTTGACAGATATTGAGGGATGGGTGATCCTAGAGATCATATCAGAGAGTTTTTTATGACATGTATATAGGTTGCAAGAAAAGATACTTACTTAATGAGACTATTTCCGAAAAGTCTGGGGGGTCCGGCTTTAGAGTGGTTTTCACATTTACCACCAACCATCACATCATGGGGATAATTAGCTGAACAATTTATTGCAAACTTCTCGCATAACATTGAAACCCCAGTTACTTTTATGGACTTGAATGTCACTAAACAATATGAGAATGAAACATTTGCATCCTTCATACAACAATGGAGGGCTCTCTATAGGAGGTGCAAGACAGTTATCCCAGAAACAAAGCAAGTGGATATGTTCACAAAAAACTTGATTCCCAAGATTAAATATCTGATACAAATGCAATGTTTAACCACATTAAAACAAATCATAGAAAAAGCTCTCAGATGTGAGAAGGGACTAGTGGAACAAGGTCATATTAAGTATGGAAACACTAACAACAATGACAAATCCAAGTTTTGGTCAAAAAACAAGAATGTGACCAATGATGGTATTGTAGATGTTAGAACGATAAACATAACTCAACCAGTTTTATCTTTGGGAACAAGTAAGTCATCTAATCCACATATAGGGAATAACACAACCCCCATAAATGTAAACGATACACAAAACATGAACACAAGGTACCCCAGGGTAAATCCCTTGAGAAGAAATTACACACCTCTAGGAGAACCTATTGAGTCAGCACTCAAAAAGTTAATACAGGCAAACATGATTAATTTACGGGAAATAAGAGTATATGAACCAGGTCCTTTCAAACCCACATGGTGGAATGATAATGATTTATGTGATTATCATCAGACTAAAAGTCACAAAACAACAAGTTGCTATAAATTGAAAAACTTGGTCCAAGATATGATAGACCAAGGGGACATCACAATCGATACCGATAAAACCTCAACAAACACAAATCATACAATTTTTAAGGATCCATTTGTTAAGCATGATAAAGGGAAATCTACCACATCAAGTACTCAAGACAATACAACTAACTACACAAAGGTCTCATACGACTACACTATTAATGCCATTAGCTCAGGAGATATAGTAAACAATGATTCACAAGAAATACTTGATCAAGATGAGAAATATCTAGACACTCACACAGGGGATAACCAAATTTGCATGATATCAGAGGCACCAAAATACAATGATGATAGAAATCTTTTTCTCAGAGACTGGAGGCATGATCAACCATCTCATTCAAGTTGGTTTGAAGATGAACTCATAGAACACATCATGGATGTCAAACATACACATAAAGACTATGAAGAGGGATTTAACATAAATCTTGATAACACAACATATGATACCGACAAAACCTGTAAGTCATTTGATATAGTGGCTACGATCACCATAACTCATAGAGATAGAGACTGTGTAGTAGTTACTTGCAGATCAAAGGTAACTTTACAAGGAATACCACAAAATCAACCACCAGTAGTAGGGACCTATAATGTTGTTGAGCAACTTAAGAAAACTCCGACACAGATATCATTATTTGAGCTTTTGCGTATTTCACGCACTCATAGAGCTATACTGGACAAAACACTTCAAGATTCGACAGTGGAGAAAGACATAGATGAAAATGCCTTCCAGTCTATGGTAATAATTTTGACACAAGGCACACATATTGCATTCACAAAACAAGATATTCCTATTGATAGATTGCTTCATAACAACCCACTACATCTGGAAGCTTACATTCACAAGAGAAGAATCAAAAGAGTACTCGTAGATGGAGGAGCCGGTCTCAACATTTGTACTTTAAAACTGGTTAAGGCACTAGGATATTCTGAACTTTACATTGATTCATCCAAGAGGATAAATATCAAGGAATACGATGATGAAGAACATCCATCAAAAGACATTGTAACATTACCCATACAAGTGGGACCTATAACAACAGAGGTCTCTTTTCAAGTCTTGGATAAAGAACTGGGATATAACATGTTATTGGGCCGCCCATGGATCCACGCCATGCAAGTAGTACCATCCATATTTCATTAGTGTGTCAAATTCCCATATAATGGTATTGAAATCACCATAAAGGGTGATCTAAATCCCTTCCAACATTGCAATTATTTGAAAGAAATTATGGATAATTAGGTACCTATTAATCAAGAAGCACCTCTCACTACACAACTGGAGGCATTAACAATCACAGAAACAATAAAGGATATGCCTTCAACATCCTCCTTACAAATAAAAGATATGGGTTGTGGAGAGTATTCTATTGCAAATACTTTAAGTGGGAAACAATTGTCTCTATCTCCTAAGTCTTTTGGGAAACCTCACAATACAGTACAAAAACAAGACAAAGGAAAAGAAATTGTTAGATATACAGACTCACACTATTTCATTAGATGGGGTGACCTACAAGAAGAATCCATGAACGAAGATGCTAACCATTGGATATAGAGAGAAGAAGATCATATGCCAATACCTAGAATACCCACAGATCAGTATGGCAATGGATTCAAAATTCTCTAGAGACATGGATGTGATGGTACCACAGGCCTGGGGTTACAGAAACAAGGAATACTAGAGCATATTGTTCCTAATGATAATCCAAGGAATCAAGGATTGGGGTATAAGCATGTACCACATATCACAGAGGCAAGACATTGTACCCTTGATATACTAAATCGACCAATGAAACCGTTAGACTACATACCACAAAGGGATTTATCCATGCGGGTGCTTCCATCTTCATCTCAAAAAGGTAATCAAGTACCCACATCGCCTAGTGTGGAATCAGATGGAGAAGATATGAGACAACTCCTACAAGAACCTAGCACTGAGTTACAAAATGATGCAGTTGTTGACACAACAACACAGGCTAATGTTGCAACAGATGCAGGTTCACCACCACCAAATGAATCTCATCCATGGTTATTGTCACTACTTCTGCCATGATAAATGACTCACGCTCAACCTAATGAATCAGATGAAGAAAGATTGCAAAGGCTTATACCAGGCTTAAGAAGGGTAACTACTGTCCAAAGAAGACCAGTCAATCTACAACAGAATCAATGGCAGGAATAAGAAGAAATAAGTGATGATAGCTCACATGATGAAACATACATTGAAAGTGAGACAAACTCTCACGACTATGAGTTCTTATCACTCCATGATTCTAGCCCACCAGCAAGTGTCATTTTAAGGTATCAAATAAAGCCTATACAAAATGAAAATACACAAAGTCATTCAAACAATCAAGTCTTCATGTTATTAGAGTACTATGGAAGGGAGTAATGATTTACCCCTTGTACGTTCACACTTGATTGATTGGGGGCAAGAAGGAAAACCAACACTGGATTGGTTTAAAAACAACAAAGCAATTGCAAAATTTCTCAAAGTCAGAGAGGGGTTTCCACAAGGTGATCACAAAGAAGGGTTTTCTGTAGACCTGGATAAGACAACATACTTTGGAGAAGATAGTACCTCTACAATAGAAGATAAAGATCAAAACACCCATAATGGCAAGAGTGAGTTGCGTAACCTTCCTATTGAAAGAGAAAGTTCAACATTTCTTATAGAAGAAACAAAAGAAGTAAACATAGCAGAAGGGGAGGTTGTACATGACATCCATCTAGCAAAATCACTAAGCAAAGAACAAAAAGACAGATTCATTCATTTTTTCAAGAAACGACCTATCAAATTTTCTTGGTCCTATGCAGATATGTCAGGCTTAGACCCTAAATTAGTGTTGCATCACTTACCTTTGATACCAAGAGTTAAAGCTTACAAGAAAAAATTGAGAAAAATGCATCCAAGTATTGCGTTACTAGTTAAAATAGAATTACAAAAGCTACTGGATGTAGGTTTCATTAGACCTATTGACTATGCGGAATGGATATCCAACCTGGTACCTGTGACTAAGCCCACAGGAGGCATAAGAATTTGCACAAATTTTTGGGATCTAAATAAAGCTTGTCCTAAGGATGACTTCCCGCTACCCAATATCGATATGATAGTTGACCTAACAACTGGAAATGAAATGCTATCCTTAATGGATGGTTTTTTCAAGATACAACCAGATTAAAATTGTGCCAGAAGATCAACATAAAACGACCTTTACATGCCCATGGGGAACATACTGCTGGAATGTGATGCCATTTGGTCTCAAAAACGCTAGAGAAACATACCAAAGAGCCATGACAATGTTGTTTCTGATGAATACTAAGAGGGGGGGTGAATTAGTATACCAAAAAATACTGTACTTAAACACTTTAACAGTCTAGCAGTAAACCGGTAAAATAGTTTAGCAAACAAACCAGTTAACACATGCAAACCAAATAGCAAATAATGCATTCACCCACAGAAGCAAAATCAACATAACACAAGAGATTTTGACGTGGAAACCCAAATGGGAAAAACCACGGCGAGATGAAACTCAGAAGTAACTATCTGCAGAATAGTAACCAGACCGGTTAAGGTCATACAATGTTCTTTACCAGAACAGATCCTGTTAGGAATCTCAATCTCTGTTAGGAGATAAGTTCGATTAATGACTACCTTGTAAGAAGAATTTAGATCCACAGATGTGAACCACCTTGTTAGAGGATTTACAAAGGCTTTTCTGGGCCTACCCGATTAAGGGTTTCTAACTTGTCAAAGATGTGAGTAATCAACAAGTGAATGATCTAGCAAATGGCACAGTCTGCTTGATTATATCCATTGTAGCTCATAGCTAATGCATTTCAGCATTACTTCAGTCTTCAGTAACTCCTCACTCTGTTACAGCTCACATACTTTATCTTCTTATTTAAGATCACACATTCAAGAAATTCGACAACCACTGCAAAACCTAACAGCTATACTCGCATACTCTTTATCACACACAAAACCCTAGACATGATGTCCTTAAAAGGAATCTGATTTCATGTCGGTCCAATAGGATTACATTGCAAGTTCCTAGGTTCATTGTATCTAGACACATTTGATAACACAACACAAAATCACCGTCAAAGTGTTGGTGGATGGTAACTCATCACAAAAATATACCGGTTGGTAACTCATCACAGAGTATTATCTGTTTGTCTAGCTTTTTGGTTACCGGTTGGTAACTCAGAGTAATACTGGTTCAAACAGATTTCTGGTTGACAAAAATTGAAGACTAGGAAATTGATAACTGCTGCTTTTGGATCCTTTTCTCCGCTCCGCTTGAGATCTTCAAATCGCTTGATCTCCTTATGCCGCTTGGGTCTTTATACCGTTTGAGATCAGTAAACACTTTTTGCATAATATTGATAGTCTAAAGACTACAACATAATACCGGTTGAGCATAATTCATACATTCACAAAGTGATCTCATAGCAAATGTGTGTCCAGCAATGACAATCACAACATAATCATCAAGAATGCCAACACTTTCATGACATGATCCACAATATAATGGAAGATTATGTGGATGACATATTGGCTAAATCACAGACAAGAGAAGGTCACCTTGCGGTCCTTGCACAAATATTTGATCGGTTGGAGAAGTATAATGTCAGACTAAACCCAAACAAGTGTGTGTTCGATGTAACAATAGGTAAACTATTAGGGTTTATAGTGTCAAATAGATATGCAACCTTCGTCAACACTTAAACAACTAAGAGGGTTACAAGGAAGACTGCAATCCATAAGGAGATTCATAGTGCAGTTGGTAGATAAGTGTTACCCATTCCAACATTTACTTAGGAAAGAAGTTACTTTTAAATGGACAGAACAATACCAAGAAGCTTTCCAAGCTATAAAAGATTATATTTTAAACACACTAGTGTTAGTATCACCTACTCTAGGAAAAAATCTATTATTATACATATCAGCAACAAACTTAGCTCTAGGAGCTCTGTTGGCACAACATGACAAAAAAGGAAAAGAAAGAGCCAATTATTATATAAGTAGGACTTTGATTGGCTATGAGCTTAATTATACCCCTATAGAGTGAGCATGATTAGCAATAATCTTTGCATCCCAAAAGCTCGGACATTACATGCAGAGTCATAAGGTACAACTCATTGTGCACTTTGACCCACTCAAGTACCTATTGAGCAGAGCAACATTAACCGGGCGATTGGCTAAGTGGGTTATGATCCTGAGCGATTTTGATATAGAATACATAGACAAAAAAGCCATCAAAGGACAAATTATAGAAGATCAATTAGCAGAGGCTCCTTTATAGGACAATTACTTATGGTTGATAGACTTTCCAGATGAATCTGTGTTTACATTAACTGCATCTATAATGTGAAAATTATATTTTGATGGGTCATATACAAGTCATGGATCTGGAGTAGGGATTCTTTTCATAACCCCTTAAGGGGATGCTATACCTAAGTCATTTAGGATCAATTTCCAATGCACAAGCAATATAGTTGAATATGAAACTCTCCTCATAGGGCTTCGTACAACTATACAGTGGAGAATACAAGAATTACAGGTCTATGGTGATTCACAATTGATTATAAACTAGGTCAATGATGATTATAACATGAAGGATGACAAACTCATGCCTTATAAAAACATGGTAGAATATTACAAGCAGCACTTTAGCAAAATTACCTTCGAATAGATCCCAAGGATACAAAACAAGGCAGCAGATGCCATGGCTACCATGGGATCTCTTCTGAATATGCTTGCTAATGAAACTTAGTTTGAGTTCATCATAGAACAGTTGATGCTACCAGCATATGAGACACCCCCAACAGAATATGTGCGTGCAATTGTGGGTGCAAAATCACCTTGGTACAATGAAATATATACATATTTACATACTTGGTACATGTCACCGGATCTGTCCAGAAATCAAAAGAAGACCTTTATTTGTTAGGCATCTAGATACACCATTATAGCTGATACTTTGTACAGAAAGGTCTTCGATGGAACTCTTCTCCGATGTCTTGATGAGAATGAAGCGCAACTTGCTTTAAAGGAAGTCCATGATGGAAATTGCAGGGCTCACCAAAGTGGTCCACCATTGTCAAAGAAATTGTTGAGAACAGGTTATTACTAGCTAACTATGGAAAAGGATGCTTATAAGTATGTACATAAATGTAAGCAATGCCAAATGCATGGAGACCTCATTCATGCACCAACACAAGATCTTCAACCCATTACATCATTATGGCCATTTTGACAATGGGGATTAGATCTAGTGGGTAAAATCAACCCTACTTCTTCCAACAGGCAAAAGTTCATCTTAACGGCCACTGAGTAATTTACCAAATGGGTTGAGGCAATTCTTCTTACATACAACACTAGAAAACATATATCAAAATTCATGCTCAATAACATTATATGTAGATACGGGATTCCATTGTGCTTCGTGACAGATAATGGATGTCCATTTAAAAACCAGGAAGTGAAAGATTTGTGTGACAAATTTCACATACAATAGAGATTTGCCATGCCATATTATCCACAAAGCAATGGACAAGCAGAGGCAACAAATAAAATAATATTAAAAATTCTTAAGAAAGTTGTCACTGACACAGGACAGGACTGACATCTCTAGTTAAATCCCGCTCTTTGGGCTTATAGAACAAGAGTACGCACACCTATAGGAGCAACACCATATTCCTTGTTCTATGGTACTGAAGCAATATTGAAATAGAAATACCATCTCTAAGAGTCTGCATACAGAACATTATATCAGAGGAAGACTACCGAGTAGCAAGGTTACAAGAACTCGAAACACTTGATAAAAAAGACAAACAACGTTCAATTATCTACAAGGATATCAAAACAGACTAAGACCGAGTTATAATAAATGAGTCTGCCCATGGACTTTTAAAGTGGGATATCTATTTCTTAAAGAGAATCAAAGGAACCAAGCAAAACAAGAAAAGCCAGGGAAATTTGAACCTAACTTGCTAGGTCCTTTCATCATAACAAGGGTTATAGGAAATGGAGATTATAATTTGGTTACCATGGAGGGAGATCCACTCTCTGATCCTATGAACAACATGCACCTTAAACGATATTATACGTAAGGGTTGGGTTAGTTTAGGTTTTACATGCCACATTGCATATCATATTATTCAAAGCATTGCATTACATATAGTTTTTTTTTTAAATGCATCGCATTCTCAAAATTTTATGCATTTTCATATAGCAGCACCAATAAAACAAGGCAATTATTTAACTTTATCATTCGTTTGCATTCAAGAGAAGCGAGGGTCATCTCCTTTCTTAGATATTCAGACATGAAGTCTTTAGTGTTCTAAGGTCATTCTTTTTCAACGTTACCTTGTGATGATCTTTACTTATGGTTGGGTAGTGATTTCACTAATTGAGACTTGTTAACCTAAAATCCATCAATTGCTATATCTCAAGCATATTAAGAAGATCTCTAATTCATTCTAGACACCTAGTTGATCATATGACTAAGTGAACAATCTAAAATTCTACTTCAGCGCCACTGTAATTGTCACACCTAAATAAAATTCATTACTTACAAGTCAATGCAAGAGAACAATAAAAGAAAAAGAGCTATGCCAAATTCATCTCAAGGCAAAAGAGAAATGATATATAACTGAAATATCATGCAAACGAGTGCGATAAAAAGCTTAACTATGGGAACATGCAAGTAACTCCATCAGGGCCATAAATGCCTACTGGCAATGGATCAATATTTGAGAAATTAGAGTCTATAACCTCGTCGGATCTCTAAAAGCTTGTTGGCAGCGAGGCTCTATTTGGTATGCTTTTGAAGTTAGGATAATCCATGTAGCTAGTCATATAGGATGCTAAGAATATATAGTGAACACAAGAGCAGGAATTAACTCATCTGCACATAAATGGGCAAAAGAAGATCAAAGTTTCAAGAACCAATGGAGAAGTTTTTCATGTCTCCATTTGTAAATCCTAGTAACTAAGTGTGTTGACTTGAATGTTCCAAAAAGCCTTAGGGATCGATTGACTGCTTATCTATGAAATGTTTTGCACCTCCATTTCAATTGGTGTATTACAAATACTAAAACAAACACAATCAACCTTGTTCGAATAAGAAATACATCTTCATCATGCATACTGCATTAACATAGGTCATGTCAAAAATTCATTTGTCTCCACATGCATTCTGTAAATCATCATGTCATACAGGTCTGCACACTGGTGGCATAACTGAAAAATTCCAAAAAAATCATATAAAGTCCTGAAAGAATCCAAAAAATCATCTAAAGTCTTGAAAAAATTCAAAAAATCATATAGTCTTGAAAAAATCCAAAAAATTGTATAAAGTCTTGAAAAATCCTAAAAGTCATATAACGTCCTTCGAAAATATCCAAAAACAATGAAAAATCTAAAAATACCAAAAATATCCATATAACGTCCTAAAAAAATCAACCAAAAACATTCAAATACGATCCTGAAAAAATCAATAAAAAACATTCAAATATCGATCTACATAATCCAAAAACGTCGAAAAAGCTCTTGGAAAAGAACTAAATATCGAAAATCAATCAATCCAAAAAACTTGCAATAAAATGTCTTGTGAGAAACAAATACCCTAGCAGATATCCAGCAAACACTTCACACAAAGTTAACAAAGGATACGACTATCTAGTCAAACATCTGCAATCAACTAATCAAACTGTCTTATCAATCGTATCATATCCATATCAAGTGATCATTATCTTATCTTAAACAGAAGAGGATACACTTGAAATCAGATAGGTTAGTCTTAAACGGGGTCAGCAACTTTCTGAGATCAGACATTATCAACGATACATCAAGCAACTAAGAACGAAGGTACAAGGTCAGTATAGCTGCTGCATTTTTTCCGTGTCAGTCTTTATCTTTTATCATTTGGTGATAGATTATGTTCCTATGCTACTCAGAGATGTCCACAAGTGACTAGAGGAGCTATGATGGGCATTATCTTTTTCTTTGTTTGTTGTTTGTGGTGTGAACTAATAAATTCTAGGGAAATTGCTCTAGTGGGTGTCTGTGATAGGAGCATTCAGCTCTTGGATGCCACACATACCTCGACCCCTAGTGTAATTCCCAGAATGGAGGGTTCACTCCTTGTCTGCTACGTGTTTATTTCTACAATGAGATATCTTTATATCTTGGTTCCTTATACCCTGATGTGCTAAGGTTCATTGTTCAATAATAAGGCTCAGTGATGAATATATATTGCACAATAAAATATGTGACACAGGTTCGTGATTCTTTCAATTTCATTCTCATCTCATATTTTTATTGATAATTTGTTGATTTCTCATCTTCTCTCTAAATCGCATTCTTTCTAGCATTTTGTCTATCATCAATCTCTTCTCTCTATCATTTGACTAAAATTTCTTCATGGTGTATCTGAGTTAAAAATTTGTTCTGGGATTATCATACAAAAACATTCATAATAGATTACATTAAACATTCATAATAGATTCCATTGCATTCATATAAATTTCATTGCATCCATAAATATCAGTTAATATGCATTCATATAACTACCATTGTATTCATTAGCATCATTGATACATACATAACTACCATTGCATTTGAATCATATAGAATCAAATAGATATGCATCATAAAACTCATAGCATCATATAAACATATGTGGAAAACAAAACATAAATAGATCATTGCCAAAACCTACATATCATATATATATAACTCAAAAATGATAATGTGTATGAATACAATAAACAAGCCCGAAGGCTCAGATAACATGATCAAAAGTGTCTCAACCACCACTGCCTCTGTCAGCAGGTGGATCCTGTCCACTAGATCCTGCCCCAGGATGTCGAGGTGGTCCCATAACACCACCACTACTAGTCCGTCGATAAGTAGATCTACTCGATATCCTCCCCATAAAGGCACTAAAACTAGGCTCTCTCTAACCCTCAGGGATAGCTCTCTCATAAGCCTGTCGATAATATATAGACTCCTGTGTAGTGGTGAAATACCTATCTGCCTAGTCACGAGCATTTGTACCTAGTCTAAAAAGCTGATCAAATGCATCCATGGTAATCTAACCTCTCTGGACTGCCTCATCTCTCTCCCTTTGGAGACGATCCCTCTCAGCCTCAAGGGCACCGTAATCTGCACAGTAGGCCTCCCGCTCAACATCTTGTCTAGCAACCTCCTCCTCCAAACTCGGGATCCACACTCTAAGAATCTACGGATCATCCTCTTCGCCCACCTGTCCTCTCCCACCAGTAGGCACGTCCTCTAACTCTGACATATCATTATCATCATCTCCATCCTCGTTGCTTGATGACTCTAAAGAATCATTGCTATCCCCACTGCTAATAGACTCGATGTCTCCACCAATATCTACATCCTCGTCTCCACCTCCCTCATCTCCTATTAACAAATGAAAATTGTAAAACACTTTTATTTACCTTTTACCAACTGCATTAAATGCTATACATAGTTGAACTTACCCTAATCACCATTCAACCCTAAAACATGCTACTGGTTCTCATAACACATCAAACTTACCAGTTTGATTATAAAAAGCACTTCTTAATATCAAAATGCATCAAAGTATGCAGATTTATCTTACCATACACCATATACGGGCCCCAAAAATAGATCTAACAGTAAGCTCCCCTTAAGCTTTATAACAACTTAGTTTATTGGTGATGGATTCTCCACACTAGGTGAAGAATGGGAATCTTTCAATGATTTGTCTTCAATTTTATTGCTCTAGATCTTGTTCATTTCACCTTTGACTTCTTCAACATCTACCTTCGTTTTACCTTTCCAGCCAACAAACTGATTAACCAGTTGGTTAATTATTTCTCTACAAAACATGGCAAGGTGTCTCGGTTTGTGACAATGAAAACAAGCCATTCCAGATGCTCTCTAGGGTCCAACATTGCCTCTACCAGTTCTTCTTCTACAATTCATAGTTGCATGTCCATAGTTGTTGACACATTGAAGAAGTCACATTTGGTCTATACTCCATCTCATAAGGAATAGACCGATTCACATAAGGTCTTTACCAAGTAGGGTTTCTCTGGTCATTGAAAGATATCTACCATACAATATTAGGTCTTTGATTCATAAAAGATCTTTGATTTTTCATACTTGACTTGCACTCAACAAATCTATACCCATACTTGTTGCAAGTGTAGTAATAACCATTAAAGGTACTAGGCTTGTAACCCTCATAAGCATTAGACCTATAGCCATCAAAATAACTAGGTCTGCTTCTACAAACATTGGTAGTATGACCTATCTTATGACACTTAAAGCATACTAGTTTGTAGGGTTTCTTATCAGTGTTCTTCTTTTCCTTCGGTGCAGATTTACCTTCATGCAAGATTTCCTTTGTACTATAAGGCTCTCCTTTCTCAAAAGTTGTGTAACCCAAGCCTTGTATCTCTCCTTTAGAGCCTCTATGACTGAATATTTTCATCAAGCATAGTAGAGATCCTGTTGAATTTAGATTGTAACTCATTAGCATCAGCCAGTTCCTTAGTAAGATCTTCATTCTTCTTCATAAGGCTTTCTCTAAGGGACATTTTCATCTCTAGAGCAGCCTTTACTTCTTAATTTTCTTCTTGTTCCTCTTGAAGATATGCAGTCAGGGTTCCAACCTCTTGGTTCAGCTTAAAGATCTCATGTTCCTTCTCTCTGATTGTCTTCAGTAGTTCTCCTAGCTTCTAGCTCTTGAATCATCCTGACGGTTAGGGCTTCAAGGTCTCTCCTTAGATTTGACTTATCATCATTTAGATTTTTCACCTCATTAACCAATGCATCCATGTTTTATTCTTCAGATGAACTCCTTTCACTAAGTTCATACAACTATTCAACTAGCTCTCTCCTCTTTGCCAATGAAGCTTTGTACTTAACCCTTAACTCACCTAGGGCTTCTTCAGATTCTGCAAGCTGGTTAGACATCTCTCTGTAACTCATTCCTTCCCCCATGTTATCCTTAGGGATCCTTATCAAGTAGTTAAGTATTAAGGGAATTATGCTCTAATACCAATTGATAAACTTATAAGGCATTGAGAGCGGGGGGTGAATCAGTGCAAGCAAAAACAATATAAATTTGATTATACCACTTAATAACTTTAAAATCAATAGGCATGCAAGAAAGATAACCGCATAAGATAACACCAAATAAGGCATGCACACCATAACACAATGTTGTTCACCTGGAAACCCAAATGGGAAAAACCATGGTGGGAATTAGTACCCACAAGATCAACTATCTACAGAATAGGGATTTGACCAGTTAAGGTCTTACAATTTCTCTATTAGGAGAACACCCAGTTAAGATTTTCTTAGCCTAGTTAAGAGCTATTACAATAAGGCTTGTTAGGACCCAACCCTATTAGAAGGTACCCCACTATGGGATTTAAACAACACAAGTTAATGTGTGACCTCGTTAGAGTATTTAAACCTTCAAACCTATGAGGATCCTATCGCACCTTGTGAGGAGTGACCTTGTAAGAGGACTTTACCTTGCTGCAACTATTAGGGAACAACAAGTGATTGATCTGCAATTAGCACCTTTGTTCTTGATTAGATCTACTTCAATTCTGCTTCTAACACCAACTAGACATCAATACAGAGCTTCTTCTTTCACTGCACAATAAAATACACACTATAGATCCTTCATTTGATACATCATCACACAATATTCACCTTTTTATAAACAACTCTGCTAAGTCAGCTAAAAACCCTTGGAACAATTTCCTAGTTTCAATGTATCTAATCAATCTTTCTCATCACGCTTTCCTTATGTCATCAAAACATAACACAACACAAAAATATAACAAATAGACTATTGGTTTACTAATTTAAATGACTCTACTTTACCGGTTAGTTGTTCTTCATGACTAACTACTCAGAACATGATAACTTGCTCATACCATCCAATCTATTGATTTGGTTTCAGACATAGACTCATATTAATGTCATAAACATGCATACCAAACTGCAATACTTAATTCTTTATCGAAATTCCATACCAGTTCCTTAATCATAACAATGTTCTTGTTTACCTGTTCACTGAGTAACTACTTCCACTACCGGTTGGACTAAATGACTTAGATGACTAACAAAACATGGTTGTCATCAATGACAACACAAAACAAGCCATCAAACTATCTATTACATCAATAACTTCATCATCAAGACAACATATATGACCCTTCAGAGCACCATATGACCCCTTAGAACACTATATGACCCCTTAGGAGACCATACAACCCCTTTTGACATCCTAGTGTATGACAAGACTCCTTACGACACCATATGACCCTTTATGATGTCTTAAGGGGTCATATTATGTTTTGACACATGTGTTGCCCCTTAAGACCCCATATGACCCCTAACGACACCAAATAAGCCCTTAGGATGCCATATGACCCCTCAGGATACCATATGACCCCTTAGGACACCATATGACCCCTTAGTACAATATTATGGATCCTAATGGGTCATATGGTGTTCTAAGGGATCATAGGGTGTTCTAACACATGTGTGGCCCCTTAGGAGCCCATATAACCCCTAAAAATAGTATCCTAGTACACAACATGACCCCTTAGGGCACCAAATGTCCCTTTAGGACAATGTAATGTTTTAATGGGTCATATAGTGTTCTAACACATGTGTGGCCCCTTAGGACCCCATATGACCCCATAACGACACCATTTGACCACTTAGAATACTATATGACCCCTCAGACCACCATATGACCCCTTATGACACTATATGACTCTTCTGGACACTATATGACCCCTTAGAACACTATATGGCCCATTAGGACACCATTTGACTCCTTTTAACATTATAGTACATGACATGACCCCTTAGGACACCATATGACCCCTTTTAACATTGTAGTGCATGACATGACCCCTTAGGACACCATATGACCCTTTAGGATAGCATATGATCCGGGTGAACTCACAATAATAGTTCCCACATTTTTGCCACTTTTGACACTAAGATGATCATTTTTAAAATAATCTTCAACTTCCAACAACTATAACTTTTAAACTATTAGAATTTGAAGATGATGTAAATTAGTGATGTGTAGCATTTTGTCTGTAGATTCTAGATATATATTTTTTAATTTTAAAAAAAAAAAATTAAAAAAAAAAATTCCATCTCCCTCGAAAAGTAGTTTTTAATAGAAAACTACATTTTTTAAGAGTGACGTGCCTCCCGAAACGTATAACCTTTTTTCTATAAATGATAAAATATCAATTCTTTCAAATTTTGATTTGTAACATTAATATACAAGGCTTGCAGTTGGTTTGATAGTGATATGTTGAATATTTTTCATTTGATTAAGTTTTGAAGTCTGCCTAGTTATATTTTAGACATAGATGTATGTTTGAACACATAACTTGTTCTATATATATTGGAATTTAATGTTTGAGACATAGATGTATGTTTGAACACATAACTTGTTCTATATATATTGGAATTTAATGTTTGTTTTTTTGTTAGAAAGAAAACATCAATACCTAATGCATAGATATTTTTAAGAATTTTTTTTAATTAGTTTACTATTTTTCCAAATATGTTGAACAGAGAAGTTAAACTTCGGTGAAAAACCTATATTTAAAAAAAATTGAAAAACAAGATCATAATAAACTCACAATGTAATAAAATTATAGTTGTTGGAAAGCTTGCTTCAAGCACTACTATCCTATAGTTTTGGGTTGTCAAAAAAATTTCATTTGAGCCTTGAACTAGAGGTTTCAAGGCCAAAATTTGGCAGAAAGTTGAAGAGTCTGGGGTGGAGAAGCATAGAAAGGGGGTTCAAATGAACACCCCTTCGAATGAACCCCCTACATTCAATTTATAATGGTTAAAAAAAATTTAAAAGGAGAGTTCGCTCGAAGGGGGGTTCGAGCGAACCCCATAAAATATTGATAAAAAGGGGGTTTGAGTGAACCCCAGCGATGTCACATGCATGATTGAACTGGGGGGTTCACTTGAACCCCAAAGGGTAGTTCACTCAAACACCCCCAGTTCATTTAAAACCCCCAAATTGTTTTCTTCCCATCAACGAATTTCATTCATGGGCAAAAGTGGGAACCATTATTGTGAGTTCATGCACCCCTTAGGACAATATGATGTCCTAAGGGGTTATATGGTGTCCAAAGGGTTCATATGGTGTTCTAACATGTGTGGACCTTTAGGACCCCAAATAACCTCGAATGACACCATATGACCCCTTAGGACCTCATGTGACCCATAACGACACCACATGACCCTTTTGAACACCATATGACCCCTTCTAATATCCTAGTACATGACGTGACCCCTTAGGACACTATATGACCCCTCAGGACATCCATATGGTGTTTAGAGAGGTCATATGGTGTCCTTAAGAGATACTATGTCGTTAGGGGTCATAAGGGTACCTAAGGGGCCACACATGTGTTAGAACACCATATGACCCCTTAGGACACCATATGACCCCTTAGCACAATATGATGTCTTAGTGGGTCATATGGTGTCCTAAGGGGTCATATGGTATGACAACACACGTGTGATGCCTTAGCACCCCATATGGCCCCTAATGACACCATATGGTGTCGAAATGGGTAATATGGTGTCCTAAGGGATCATATGGTGTTCCAATATACATGTGTGGACCCTTATGACAACATACAACCCCTTATGACACCATATGATCCCTTAGGACACCATATGACTCCTTAGGACAATATGATGTCATAAAAAATCATATGGTGTCCTATCAGGTCATATGGTGTTCTAACACATGTGTGGTCCCTTAGGACCTTGTATGACCCCTAACGATATGATATCACCCCTTAGGACACTATATGACCCCTTAAGAAACCACATAACTCCTTAGGACATCATATGACCTCTTAAGACAAAATGATGTCAATAAGGGGTCATATGGTGTTCTAACATATATGTGGCCCCTTAGGACCCCATATGGCCCCTAATGACACCATATGATCCCCCAAGACACCATATGACCTATAAAAACACCATAGTACCCTTTTGGACACTATATGACCCCTCAAGACACAATATCACCCATTTGAACATCATATGGTGTGCTAAGGGGTCATATGGTATCTTAAGGGGCCCTATGGTGCTATTAGGGGTCATATGGGGTTCTAAGGGGCCACATGCGTTCAAACACCATATCACTCCTTAGGACATCATATCGTGACCTTACGGCTCATATGGTGTCTTAAGGGGCCATGTCATGTATTAGGATGTTAAAAAGGATCATATGGTGTCCTAAGGGGTCATATGGTGTCGTTAGGTGTCATATAGTATCCTAAGGGGTCATATGATGTCATTAGGGGTCATATGAGGTATTAAGGGGTCATATGGTGTTGTTAGGGCTCATATGGGGTCTTAAAGAGTCATATGGTGTTGTTAGGGGTTATATGGGATCCTGAGGGGCCACACATGTGTCATAACACAGTATGACCCCTTAGGACATGACATATGAGTCCTTAAGACACCATATAACCCACTAGGACATCATACGGTACTAAGGGGTGCTATGGTGTCCTAAGGGGTCATATGGTGTCCTAAGGGGCCACACGTGTGTTAGAACACCATATGACCCCTTAGGATGTCATATGGTGTCCTCAGGGATCATATGCTATCCTAAGATGACATGTCATGTACTAGGATGTTAAAAGGGGTGATATGGTGTTATTAGGGGTCATATGGTGTTGTTAGGGGTCATATGGTGTCCTAATGGGTGAGATGATGTTCTGAGGGGTCATATAGTGTCCTAAGGGGTCATATGGTGTTTTTAGAGATCATAGGGTGTCTTGAGGGGCCGTCGTTAGGGGTCATATGGGATCCCTAGGGGCCACACATGTGTTAGAACACCATGTGACATCTTTATACACCATATGACCCCTTAGGACATCATATTTTTGTAAGGGGTCATATGGTGTCCTAAGGGGTCATATGGTTTCCTGGGGGGTCATTTAGTGTCTTAAGGTGTCATATGATGTCTTAAGGGGCCACACATGTGTTAGAACATTATATGACTCCTTTGGACATCATATTTTCCTAAGGGTTGATATGGTGTTTTAAGGTGTCATACGGTGTCCTAACTGGTCATGTCATGTACTAGGATGTTAAAAGGGGTCATATGATGTCCCGAGGAGTCATATGGTGTTCTAAGGGGTCATATGGTGTTGTTAGGGGTCCTAAGGGGTCATATGGTGTTATTAGGTGTCATATGGGGTCCTAAGGGGCAACACATACTGTTAGAACACCATATGACCGCTTTAGACACCATGTGACCCCTTAGGACATCATATTGTTCTAAAGGGTCATATGGTGTGCCAAGGGTTGTATGGTATCTTAAAGGGTCATGTTGTGTACTAGGATGTGTTGGTGTAAATAATTATTCATCATGGATATTATTACACTTTACTTAAGTTTACTTAGGAAATGCATTTCATAGTAGTTTGGGTATGAGACACTTGGGTGTTTGTGCCATATTGGGATAGTGTGTGTAGGATAATTTCCACCTTTTATGGTGTGATCTTGTTGTTACACTCCACATTCAGTGGGTGATCCACCTCATGTGGACTATTATATTATTTCTCCTACCTACCCACACTTACCCTTGTTTCTTATTGAGCCACATGTCACATTTGTGTGCTCACATATCCCTAGCCTTGCCTATATAAGCAGGCTCATCTACATTGTATGTAACGAATGCTTAATGATCCAGTTGATCATATTTTTCATCTTGATAGAATACAGTTTATTTCTATCATCCATTTTGTTCTCTCTTATTTGTGCTTTCCATTGCCTCTTGATCTTGGCAAAATCTCACATGGTATTAGAGCTAGTCCATGTCTCACAGGATGTTAAAATGGGTCATATAGTGTCCTAAGGGGTCATATAGTTACCTAAGGGGTCATATGGTGCCCTAAGGGGTGATATAGTGGCCTAAAGGGGTCATATAGTGTCCTAAGGGGCCACACATGTGTTTGGACACAATAGGACCCCTTACGACACCATATTGTATCTTTAGGTCTTATATGTTGTCCTAAGAGGTCATGTCGCACATATGGGATCCTAGGGTCAGAAGGTGTCCTAGGGTCATATGGGATCCTAAGGTGCCACACATATGTTAGGAGACCATATGACCCCTTAGGAAACCATATGACTCCTTAGGACATCATATTATCCTAAGGGGTCATATGGTGTCCTAAGGAGTCATTTTGTAAATATTAGGATTTTAAATGGGGTCAAATGGTGTCCGAAGGGATCATATGAGGTCCTAAGGGACCACACATGTGTTAGAACGCCATATGAAACCTTAGGACACCATATGCTCCTTTAGGAGATCATAGTGTCCTCAGGGGTCATATGGTGTCCTAAGGGCTCATGTCATGTACTAAGATGTTAAAAGGGGTCATATAGTCTCCTGAGGGGTAAGTGGAGAGGTGGAGGGAAGGAGGGAGGGATGTATGAATAGAGAGAGAGGTAATATAGGAGATAGTGATAGGTTTAGATAAGGGAAATAGATAAAGAGAGGTGGAAAGGGAAGAAGATAAAAACAAGTGAGATATACAAAAGTGGAGGGGAGAGTTGGAGTGAGGGAGAGAAGGAAAGGTATTCAAAAAGAGGGAGGGAAGGAGAGGTATTCTTTACTCCACCTCTCTATCAAGTACCCATCTATCTATACTCTCTATCTCCCCTATCCCTTTAAGTATTTATCTCTTCTCTCTAGATATGGGTATCTATCTTCCCTCCCGCTTTCTTTATCTTCCCTCTCCCTCTCTCTAGTTACCTCTATTTCCATCCCTATCTACTTTTATCTCCCCTAATTATCTACCTCCTTCCCTCCATTCTACTATTTATCTCAACTCTCTCTCTCGAGCTCTCCCTTTATCTCTCTCCCTCCCTCCTTCCATCTCCATGCTCTCTCTCTATCTACTTGACCTCTCTTTAAATACCTTTCCTCTTGTCCCTCACTCCAAGTCTCCCCTCCACATTTGTATATATCACTTTTCTCTATCTCTCTCCTTCCATCTCCACCTCTCTCTATCTATTTTTCCCCTCTCAACTTATCACTATCTCCTCTCTTCCTCTCTCTCTTTCTCTATATATATCTCCCTCCCTACAAGACCTCTATTTCTATCTTTTCTTCTATCTCCTAAACCTTTCCTTACCATTTCTATAAATCTCACTCTCTCCCCACTCTTTGTCTCTATTACCTTTTTATCAACCTACATGTCTCTCCCTCCCTAATTATATCTCTACCTCTCTCTAGAGTGAGATAGAGAGGTAGAGAGGGGATAGAAGAGAGATAAAATAAGAGAGAGAGAGAGAGAGAGAGAGAGAGAGAGAGAGAGAGAGAGAGAGAGAGAGAGAGAGAGAGGTATATGTAGAGAAATAGAGGTAGGTAGGGAGTGAGGGGATGTGTAGAGATAGATGAGATATCGAGTAAAGAGTTAAGGATGTGTGAGAGAGGTAGAGATAGGTCTATATTTTGGGAGAGAAAGGAGAGAGTAAGATAGAGAGGTAGAGAGTAGATAAAGGGGAGATAAAAGTAGAGAGTGAAGGAGAAGGAGAGAGAGAGAGAGAGAGAGAGAGAGAGAGAGAGAGAGAGAGAGAGAGAGAGAGAGAGAGAGAGAGAGAGAGAGATGTATGTGGGTTAGTGCAGGATCAAGGGGGGTCAAAAAGTGGCGATGTGAAAAAAATAGCCTTCCTCACTTGCCTAAAAACATGAAAATCCGTGTTGACTTTTTGCTTGGTTTGGGTGTCAATACACCTTGGCTTGGTAATTACCTATGCAAATCGGATATCCGATTTTTATTTGTAATTTTAATTTAAAAAATATATTATATGTTACATATTATATAATTTATAATATATTATTATATTATATAATATATATAATGTAATAATATATTATATAATATATTATATTATTACACTATATATATTATATAATACGTATTATATAATATATTATTATATTATATTATATTATCGGATATCCGATTTCTATACTTAAATTAGTTTTAAATAACATATATAATATAAAAATATATTATTATATTATATAATACGTATTGTATTATATTATATTATATTATATTATATGATATATAATATTATATAATATAATACAATACGTATTATATAATATAATAATATATTTTTATATTATATATGTTATTTAAAACTAATTTAAGTATAGAAATCGGATATCCGATTTTCTAAGACTTTTATATTTCGATAGTGATAGTCTCGTGAGTCATTTTTAACTCACGGGCCGCCCAAATTCATCAAAATCCGATATCCGATCCATCCGACATCCGATGTTTTGACAAAAAATTGCTAAAAAATAGATTTAGAGGTAAGAATTTTATCGTTTTGAATCATTTTCATTCATTTTTTGTATTTTTTGTTAATGTTTATTTGATTTTTCATTGAAAATATGGTTTTTTTCATGAAAACTAGTTTTTTTTAAATCAAATACCTAATTGTTTAAACTTGTTAACTAAATTTAATTGTTTACATTCACTTAGGTTAAAAATGGGGGATAACAATGAAAACACTAACCAACCACAACTGCAACAACCAAACCCTCATTTGCCAAACCCCCCCTCAATTCAAGATTTGATTGCACAAAATTTGAATGAATTGAGGGGGATTGCAGAAGTATATCGTAGGATCCCTCGTCTAAACCCATTGTTTGTTCCTCTCACGTCGATCATAAAAAGTATGGAAACCATGACTAAGGAGCGCGATGCTGCCCTTTTGTGGAGAGATTCTATGAAGGAAAAATATGCAGATGGCTTGTCATATAAGGATATCAAGGATCTTGAGATATCCAAAGCCGAAATCGCCTCATTGTTTGTCAATCCCTGTACTGGTCAGCCCGTAGATCCCAAAAAAACAAAACTTTCTATCAACTGATGCACAAATGATGGGATTGTGAAAAACTTTTGGGATCATTGGTGGATGGTTTTCGACAAACCACCCAACAACAATCTTGATATCCCCTTCTATTTCATAAAAAAATTATATGCTGAGTTTGTTTTACACAAACATGTGAACTACTTTGACATCCAACCTTTCCAGGGTGTAGGTTTAGGTATGCCCCAAAATAGACCTGGGGCAGTTAGAGTAGTCCAGGGCCCATATGTCCCCCCTCCTCCTGTTGATCCCCCACCTGCAGTTCAACATCCTGATATCATTTGTGAGGTGGCTTCACGGACCATATCAGCTATTCACTCTTTGAGTAGCCTTTTGGTATCTTAGGCTACATCAGTAGCTCAGCCTACACTTGATGTACCAGTGCATCCGATGCCGGTGACACGTCATCCTCAGCTCCACACATATGCATGCCCCATAGTTGTGTCATGTGTGGGCATGTATGCTTGGGTCCAATTGGACAACTCGTTGATCCTCCTATGGATAGTGCAGATTATGTGGTGCATGAGATGCATGATGCACTAGATGTTATTACACAGACTGGAGGATACCCTAGGGAGTCCTCACATGCTAGAGGAGAGGAGGCACCGTCATCATACATTGATGATGTATTGGTAAGATTTGTGTTTTCACAGTTCATGTTATATTTTAATTAAATATTTATAAATTAGATTATATTAAGTACTAATTTTTATTTACATGGTCTATTTAACAATTGATGACCGAGGATGAGTTGAGATAGATTTAGGAGGGCACCTTGTCGGCCATTTCATTTGGCCTTGATAGCTTGACGGTACATATATTATTGCACCTAGTTGTTTGTATTTTATTGTACATAGATGCTCATCATTTATATTGGTATTAATTAGATTATGTAGTAACTTGCATGTATATCTTATTTTACTCTTGTAGGGCACAAGTAGCACGAGTGCGAGGCAGTGTGATTTAAGAGCTGGTAGTGCAGTTGGAGACAAGGGAAAGGTAATTGAATGCAAATATGATTGAATGAATAGTTTAAATAACTTATAGTGATTATACATGTCTAGACATAGATTGATAGTTTCATATACTTGTTGTGTATATATACAGAGAATTCTTGGCTTCACATCCTTGATGACTACACCTAGTATACTTGAAGAAGAAGAAGAAGAGATGCCTCGAGTAGATGTGTGTTTATTTTATTTTTTGATTAGTAGATATAATTTGTTATTATCAGTGACAATTATATGCTAACTTGTATCAATGTCATGTTTTTGAACATATGTAGGTTGTGTATCAAAATATTCAAAACATACCTCCTCTCCCAAAGACATACATCAAGAGTCCTACAAAGCTAAAGAGAAAATGTGGAGATGAGGTAAACATGAATAGTTTAATTACAGTTCATTTTTATGTTAACTTTTTGAATGTGAATTATATAATATAGCTAATAATAATCATGGTTTGTTTTTCTTGTGCAGGATCCTTCAGAGCCGAGCAGTGCGGTGAAGAGGATCAATTTTGATGATCCATCAGCAACTTAGGATGTTATAGATAGTTTTGGGATGCTTACATGTCTAGTTGGCATGTATATTTTGTATATGGATATACATTCACATATTTAGACATACATTTTGTTTCAGTTGGCATTCATGCCATATTTGTGTATGGACATACATTTGTAATCATTTGACATTTTTATATATACAGAAGTTGATATTCAATCATATAAATTGTTGCTCATCTGTGTGTGGTGTTATCATGGAAATCTTTAATCTTCATTCCAATAATTAACAATGGTTAATAATGGCTATTTAATGAACAATACAACTCATTTCATTTCATTGTAAGTGTTGTTTTTATAATGAACAATATAATTCATTTAATGCACAATACAATACAATTCATTTAATCAAAAATACAATACAATTCATTTAATGAAGAATACCCTATGCATTCTCCTATTTTTCCCCCCCACTCAATCAATCGCTCGGGGTCATACCCTACCGGCGTCATCCCTTGAGTGCCTTAAGTGCTCAAAATTGTCAAACTTTGACGGGCCCTAACTCGAAATCCGTTGAACCTGCGAATGATCCATTTGAACCTACGGGGCCATGAGAGGGGTCCCTACAAAAGACTATCTCGATTTTTCAAGTTGCCCTACAGTTTTATTAGGGCAGCAATTTTTTGGTTGGCGAAAAAATCATCAGTCTCACTCAATGGAATGTTGTCGCGTGGCCGATTTCTCGTTCTGCTCGTCGTGATGACGAACTGTTGGCTCTGACATGTCCAGTTAGGCATTATTACCCTATGCATGCTCCTATTTTGCCCCCCCACTCGATCAAACTCTCAGGGTCATACCCTACCGGCGTCGTCCCTTGAGCGCCCTAAGTGCTCAAAATTGTCAAACTTTGATGGGCCCTAACTCAGAATCCGTTGAACCTGTGAACAATCTGTTTGAACCTACGAGGCCATGAGAGGGGTCCCTACAAAAGCCTATCTTGGTTTTTCAAGTTGCCCTATGGTTTTATTAGGGCAGCAATTTTTCGGTTGGCGAAAAAATCATCAGTCTCACTCAATGGAATGTTGTCGCGTGGCCGATTTCTCGTTCTACTCGTCGCGATGATAAACCGTCGGCTCTGACATGTCCAATTAGGCATTATTACCCTACGCATGCTCCTATTTTTCCCCCCCACTCCATCAAACACTCGGGGTCATACCCTACCGACGTCGTCCCTTGAGTGCCCTAAGTGCTCAAAATTGTCAAACTTTAACGAGCCCTAACTCAGAATCTGTGGTACCTGTGAATGATCCATTTGAACCTACGGGGCCACGAGAGGGGTCCCTACAAAATCCTATCTTGGTTTTTCAAGTTTCCCTACAGTTTTATTAGGGCATAAATTTTTCGGTTGGCAAAAAAATTGTCAGTCTCACTCAATGGAATGTTGTCGTGTGGCCGATTTCTCGTTCTGCTCATCGTGATGATGAACCGTCGGCTCTGACATGTCCAGTTAGGCATTATTACCCTATGCATTCTCCTTTTTCCCCCCCACTCGATCGAACACTCGGGGTCATACCCTACCGACGTCGTCCCTTGAGCGCCCTAAGTGCTCAAAATTGTCAAACTTTGACGGGCCCTAACTCAAAATCTGTGGCACCTGCAAACAACCATTTAAACCTACAAGGCCACGAGAGGGGTCCCTACAAAAGCCTATCTCAATTTTTCAAGTCCCCCTACAGTTTTATTAGGGCAGCAATTTTTCGGTTGGCGAAAAAATCGTCAGTCTCACTCAATGGAATGTTGTCGCATGGCCGATTTCTCATTCTGCTCATCGCGATGATGAACCATCGGCTTTGACATGTCTAGTTAGGCATTATTACCCTACACATGCTCCTATTTTGCCCCCCCCCCACTCGATCAAACACTTGGGGTCATACCCTACCGGCGTCGTCCCTTGAGTGCCCTAAGTGCTCAAAATTATCAAACTTTGACGGGCCCTAACTTAGAATCCGTGGCACCTACGAATGATCCGTTTGAACCTACGAGGCCATGAGAGGGTCCCTACAAAAGCCTATCTCGGTTTTTCAAGTTTCCCTACAGTTTTATTAGGGAAGTAATTTTTCGGTTGGCAAAAAAATTGTCAGTCTCACTCAATGGAATGTTGTCGCGTGGCTGATTTCTCATTCTGCTCGTCGTGATGACGAACCGTCAGCTTCAAGATGTCCAGTTAGGCATTATATCCCTACGCATGCTCCTATTTTGCCCCCCCACTCGATCGAACACTCGGGGTCATACCCTACCGGTGTCGTCCCTTGAGCGCTAAAATTATATATAAACAAGCATTACACTATAGACACATAATGATCATGAATATTTAATTACCATTACACTTGCATGTGACATCCATGAAGGGATATGCAAACATGATTTTTTTTTTCATGGACATTGTATATCATCAATATTTCCAAGCATTACACTGTAGACACATAATGATCATGAATATTTCCATGTATTGTATACACATAATTTGCTCATGGACATTGTATATCATCACAACAATGTTACATCAATTCACATCCATATACAAATACAACATCCCATTTCATCTACATCAGACATCCTCATGTCCTAAGAGAAAAGCTTGCGTACAACAATGCCTGTATATAAATGAAGACCAAAATAAGTAACCTTTTTATGTGGAATGAATGTGCTACAAGAAACAAATTATAACACTTAATACAAATTAGTTTGGAAAATTATAAATAGATCATTTCAAACATTTTTAAGACGCACAATATTGTATAATTCTGAAACTTACCAGTTTCTCTGCAAAGTATACAAGCATAACTTTGAAGAAAGATGCATGTTGATTAAAGCCCTTCTCACTGCATTTCTCTGCATGGTTGAAGACGATGTTAGATATGGTCATTTCTAAATAGCAATACATTCACTTGACTTAATGTTTATGCATAAAATTATATCTCATTAATGCACAAAAGAATATGTACCATCACCAAGAGAGGGTCTTGTCAACGACGAATGATCTAGCATGAACCTATATATCATCAAAAATCATAATGTGATGTACTATTGTATATCATCAATAAAGACCTGCATGAGCATAAAGGTTTTGCGATAATTATATCATCAAAAATTGTCAGATAGTGTTCTCTAATAGCAAAAATTATAAATCTCATCAAATGCATGATAATAAGTCATGTTGCAAAAATAAGTCCCTTCTGATTATATTGTGTACCTGCTATGTGCATGCAAAAGTTGTGTTGCCAAATAAACTCATTCATCAATAGACCTGCATTTTCAACACATCCTTAATATACATGTAACAAACTTGATCATTAAGGTTTAATGATCATTGTTCGAAATGAAATGCATGATAAAAAGAATAAGGCACCATTAAAGACCTACTACTCAAGTGTGCCTGAAGGGTCATCTCTTTGTTTAATAGTATCCAGTATTGCTTCATGATCGGCAATAGTCACTGCCCATAGCTCTTTGGTCTTCAGTTTCGCTTGGTGCTTCAACAACTTGACATTTGAAGCTATAATAAAGTGTGAATACATTATAATGGTTTTGTGTCTCTCATAGTCTTCAAATGTAGGTATGCCATTCTTTCTAATCATGTATGTTCGCAACCAAGTTCCAACAACAACAAATGAACCTATAGGATATGTGAACCCATCATCATCTATCACTGGTTGTGTTAGCTTTTGTTTTCCCTGTACACATCGTGCCAACCAATATTCTGATCTCTCTTCATTCCCTTGCGGTGCAACAACTACAAAAACATGTCCTGGTTGTACAAGATTTAATAGACGATCATACTCAAGCGAAATTTCCATGTCATCGTTTGACAAGGATATTGTTTGAGATAAAGGAGTTAGATAGTGGGGAACCCACGTATCAACCCACTCACTTGACTCGCACTAATCCCAATCACACCGAACACAACTCTGACAAAAACAAGCCAACGCTTGTGTCCAAATTATCCATGTACTTGCATCTGAGCTGAGAAATGAATGCATCTTTGAAGAATCTTTAATTGTTTGACAATCCAATCTATCTCCTACTATTCCCTCCTCAACCAACCAAAAGAATCTACTCACTACTGAATCAAGAGTACCTCCATGTGACAATGCTGAACTACACCAATCAACAATAGATCGGAGAAATTTGCAGCTGAAATCCTCAATTGCTCCTTAACTAGAGCTCTCTTCAAACATGCACCTGCTCCATCATGCTCTCCCTTCCCATGCCCTACCTAAAAAAAACACCAAATATGAGGTATATGCCTCTCCACATGCATTCTACTCAACCAATAAAACATATGGGCATTCTTGAATTGACCCGTACAGTTATCTGACCATATTATATGTCAGTCAATTGCAATATCTTTCTCATGCAAGAACTCAAAAAAATTGTCGAAAGAATGTTGCACATACTCAGAGGAGTGTGATCTATCATCACTCATATAAAAATGGTACTCCCTGATTATCTTCCTGTCCTAATCTATATTATCAGGAGCATGTCTATATGTAATGTGAACAAAAATAGCAATCTGGACTAAATTGTAGTATTGAGACTGTACCTCATTCTGTGGTTGCAATGTATGGGTCTCTGCAAAATAAACCGTCGATACAATAGTGCCAATCAGGAAAGAGTTCTTACACATCCTAAACTCTTGATCCAACCACTGAGACCTATGGGTGTGCCTTGCATACTTGTAGAAAACATTTTCCTTAAAATCCAAAATAAAATCAGCAATACTCACTTCTCTTGAGACTAATTTGCATCTAGAACCTTCACCTCCACTCTTCAAAGTATATTTCACTGTCTCGTATCTTTTTTTCTCAACATAATTATTTCCAAACTTGTGTTCACTGCCCTCATGAAAACATGAAACAAACTTTGGCAACCCACCGCATTCTGAGCACTTCTCATTCAAACAATCGTTTCTATAGAAATAGAAGCCATTATCTCTAAGGCATAAAAATAGATCTTGCAAGTCTCTTGATGATCTCAGAAATAGCATTGCACCACACTCCTGCAACATCTCATTAGTATGCATCGTAGAACGAATATGACATAAAAGTTCATGGTACATTGAAAACTCCACATGGTACTTGCAACAACAGGTATTGCAAATCTTAAGAGGAACACAATAAAATGGTTTCAAAGATTCAAAGGCCCTTTGTGATATTTACAAAGTTGGATGTAAGTCACAAAAAAATTTGTACAACATTGTTTGGCTTGATTCCAAGAAATGTTTGGGATGCGGTGTGCGGTCTCGGTTGCCGATTCTTAATTTCAAAACGTCCTTTACATTGGGTGACACTCTAGAATTAGAGTGCCAAAATTGTTGAATCTCTTCCTTCACATTGTCAGTCAACTTTCTATCAACACATGGAAGCCTCCCACCAAATGCCCATGTATCTTGTTGAAGTGGATCTTCAAGTCTTTATCTTCGTACAAGTGCTCTATCTAAAGTTTTACGGTTTATGTTAAAATCAACAAAAGTTTGTCTCATTTGACGAGCCTTCCTCAATTGATGGCTTACTAAGGAGGTTGTAATCACTCTTCGAGTGAATCTCTTATCTCTTTCTTTGGTATTCTTTCCAATAGAATTAAGAGTGTCAAATAGATTTTTTGTAATAATAAAATTTCTCTCCATCTTCTTGTTCATACAAATCTTCAATTTGTTTAGCAATGGTCTCATCTTTATCGTCTTTAGCAATTGAACAAAGAGTTGGCATTGCTTGGTCAATGTCTTATTGCTAAAATTTTGGTTGAAAAGTTGTGTAGCCCACAACCGAACAGTTCTTGTTGACCTCTTGCCTTCAAGATTCGCAATAATGTTCTCATCGATTTCAAATAACCATTTTGGGGTTCTTGAAGGTCTTGGATTTGGAATTTGTCTTTCATCCATGAGAGGGTCTTCATTTATAAAGTAATTAGGTGTTACATATCGTTCACTTGGTTGAGCAATTCCACCTTCAACGTTAAAGTTTTCCACATTTTCACCTCCTATGTCAAAATTTTCCACATGTTGAGCATTTTCATTATCACTTTCAACATTTTCAAAATTTTCAATATTTTCACTTTCAAATTCTACATTTTCATTTTCAATAACTTGCACATTTTCAAATTCAATTTCCTCTTCAGTTGAAGTAACATTAGCAATATTTAACATACCTTGTCTTCTCCTCCTATGACATTCTCTATCTCTTTCTCTATACACTTCAATTTGGTCATTTGAAAGTTTTCTTTTGCGTTTAGACTTCTGATGACTACTACTCCCCATTTCCCTCCACACATGCTCCTTCGTGATTGACAATGTAAGTTTTCACTTTAAGAATCTCCCAAAAGCACAAATTTGTCTCTAGCTATCTAAAAACCTGTGATCCTCGATAGAAAATGGAATATACAGACTATGGGCCGTTGGAATCTACAAAATGACCCACAAACCCTTTTTTTTCTTGGTTTTTTGTACAAAAAATCGGATATCGGATTTTATCCGATATCCGATTTTAGTATAAAAATTTGTGGTCCCCAAAAAAATTCCCCTTGCCACCATTTATTTAGTAAACTGCCACATTGCAGAAATCCGATATCCGATTAAATCGGATATCAGATTTTATTAGTCATATTTTAGAGAGAGAGAGAGAGAGAGAGAGAGAGAGAGAGAGAGAGAGAGAGGAGGGGAGAGAGAGAGAGAGAGAGGTCATATGGTGTCGTTAGGGGTCATATGGTGTCTTGGGACACCATAGGACCCCTTAAGACACCAAATCATGTTGTTAGGGGTCATATGGTGTTCTAAGGGGTCATATGACCCCTATGGACCCCATATGACCCCTATGGACACCATATGACCCCTAATGACACCATATTCTAAAGAGAGAGAGAGAAGGAGAGGGAGATAGGGAGAGAGAGAGAGAGAGAGAGAGAGAGAGAGAGAGAGAGAGAGAGAGAGAGAGAGAGAGAGAGGAGGAGACACCATATGATGCTTATGGACACCCTATGACCCCTAACGACACCATATGACCCCTAACGACCCCATAGGACCCCTATAGGACACAATAAGGTGTCCTACGATGTCCCAAGACACCATATGACCCCTATAGACACCATATGACCCCTAACAACACCATATGACCCCTTTAGACACCAAATCATGTCGTTAGGGGTCATATTGTGTCTTATGGGGTCGTAGGACACAATATGACCCCTCACGACATGATTTGGTGTCTTAAGGGGTCCTATGGTGTCGTTACCCTGTAGGACACAATATGACCCCTCACGACATGATTATGTGTCTTAAGGGGTCCTATGGTGTCGTTAGGGGTCATAGGGTGTCCATAGGGGTCATATGGTGTCCCATGAACCCTTAAGACCTCTTAAGACACCATATGACCCCTAATGACACCACATTGGATCGCTTTGGGTCATATTGTCTCCTAAGGGGTCATATTGTGTCCTAAGGGGTCCTATGGTGTCCCAAGACACCATATGATCCCTATGGACACCATATGACCCCTAATGACACCATAGGACCTCTTAAGACACCAAACCATGTCGTTAGGGATCATATTGTGTCCTACAACCTTGTAAGAAACAATATGACCCCTAACAACATGATTTGGTGTCTTAAGGGTTCCTATGGTATCGTAAGGGGTCATATGGTGTCTTGGGATACCATAGGACCCCTTAGGACACAATATGACCCAAAGTGACCCAATATGGTGTCATTAGGGGTCATATGGTGTCCTAAGAGGTCATAAGGGTTCATGGGACACCATATGACCCCTATAGACACCCTATGACCCCTAATGACACCATAGGACCCCTTAAGACACCAAATCATGTCGTTAGGGGTCATATTGTTTCCTACGACCCCGTAAGACACAATATGACCCCTAACGACATGATTTGGTGTCTTAACAGGTACTATGGTTTCGTTAGGGGCCATATGGTGTCTTGGGACACTATAGGACCCCTTAGGACACAATATGACCCCTTAGGACACAATATGACCCAAAGCGACCCAATATGGTGTCATTAGGGGTCATATGGTGTCCTAAGAGGTCATAAGGGTTCATGGGACACCATATGACTCCTATGGATACCCTATGACCCCTAGCAACACCATAGGACCCCTTAAGGCACTAAATCATGTCATTCGGGGTCATATTGTGTCCTACAACCCTGTAAGACACAATATGACCCCTAACAACATGATTTGGTGTCTTAAGGGGTCCTATGCTATCGTTAGGGGTCATATGGTGTCCATAGGGGTCATATGGTGTCTTGGGACACCATAGGACCCCTTAGGACACAATATGACCCCTTAGGACACAATATGATGCAAAGCAACCCAATATGGTGTCATTAGGGATCATATGGTGTCCTAAGAGGTCATAAGGGTTCATGGGACACCATATGACCCCTATGGACACCGTATGACCCCTAACAACACCATAGGACCCCTTAAGGCACCAAATCATGTTGTTAGGGGTCATATTGTTTCCTACAACCCCGTAAGACACAATATGACCCCTAACAACATGATTTGGTGTCTTAAGGGGTCCTATGGTGTCGTTAGGGGTCATATGGTCTCCATAGGGGTCATATGGTGTCTTGGGACACAATAGGACTCCTTAGGACACAATATGACCCCTTAGGACACAATATGACACAAAGCAACCCAATATGGTGTCATTAGGGGTCATATGGTGTCCTAAGAGGTCATAAGGGTTCATGGGACACCATATGACCCCTATGGACACCCTATAACCCCGAACAACACCATAGGACCCCTTAAGACACCAAATCATGTCGTTAGGGGTCATATTGTGTCCTATGACCTTGTAAGACACAATATGACCCCTAACGACATGATTTGGTGTCTTAAGGGGTCCTATGGTGTCGTTAGGGGTCATAGAGTGTCCATAGGGGTCATATGGTGTCTTGGGACACCATAGGACCCCTTAGGACACAATATGACCCCTTAGGACACAATATGACCCAAAGCGACCCAATATGGTGTCATTAGGGGTCATATGGTGTCCTAAGAGGTCATATGGGTTCATGGGACACCATATGACCCCTATGGACACCCTATGACCCCTAACGACACCATAGGACCCCTTAAGGCACCAAATCATGTCGTTAGGGGTGATATTGTATCGTCAGGGGTCATATTGTACAAAGACCTGTACAATATGCATGTTGAATTTTCTGGCATGCACAATATGGATCTAGCAAGAAGAGAAAAGAAACAAAACTTGCAGAATGAAAACAGAGCAAATAAAAATAGAGCAAATAAAAACAAAACAAAAAGTGATCTGCATATGAATGAAAAGCTTGTATTAATTCATTATACTTTACAATAGCTGAAAGCATGATTTATACAAACTTGAACCACCACATGATATAACATTATGATGAAGACAAGAGAAGACTGAAATTAACAACCTTAATTCAAGCATAAAAGAATGGATCTAAACCTAATAGAGATTGGTCATCCATAATCTGTGGTAGTGAACTAATAGTTATTTGAAGTTGGAATTAACCACCAACACCCCCCCTTAATTATAACTAAGGAAAGAGGAAAGAAGAAAGAATTGAGGAAAGAGGAAAGAGGGAAACCTAGTGGGAAACCCCCCCCCCCCCCCTCCCCTGCCCTTCAAAATTAACACTAATTCTACATGATACCTAATATGCTACAATGTCTTGCAACCAAAGATCTTGTAGAAAATGGCTATTTGTGCCTTCACAAAGAAGAGAAAGAATGTCAATACAAAATTTAGCAAAGAGAATGTTGTAGTAGGTTCCTCTGCAACAAATGACACCTCTTCCTTTTAGAAGATAGAAACCTCGAACTATCAAACTATTGAATTCCCACTCAGGTGAAATGTATGAAGGAATCAAGATGAATGGTTCTAAAAACTACTCATGTTTCTCCAATTCGATGTTGAACTACAACTTTGCCATACAAGATTTCAGAATAGTGACCACTAAAATGTGATATTTGTTCAGATGTGAATCAGGATGTGTTAAGATACTAGCATGGAGAGGCTGAAAGAGAACAAGAGAATCCAAACCAAATGAAGATGCAACTTGATGTGAGTTGACATCGGCGAGAAGACAAGTATCCTCAATATTTTCATCATGATCAAGGAGACATTCAAAAAATAAATGATAAATGTTTGATAGGATGATATCTCGCTCATAAAGAGGATAAGAATGAACATGCTGAAGATAATTTGAAGTAGCATTCAGAGGGGCCAAGATCTCTATCAAACTAATAGTTGGATGTGGCTGAACAACTACCAATATTGGAGGTGTGGAAAGAGGAAAAGCAGGAGGAGATTTCTCTATGTAATTAAGACAATCAAGTCTCTTCCAATAAGGAATTTCCTCTTTAGTGCCATCCTCATACAAAGGATCATCGTCTTTATCAAGGGAGAAGCATGTCTTCATCTGGAAATGGAGGTACATTGGGATCTCCATACATTTCCCATAAAGTGTCCCAAAGAGTGCAAGGGTACTCAACGCATGATAGAGCCCATGAGGTATAGTCCCCATTAGTTAAACCAATTAATCCTAAGACATGATCATTTCTACTTCCCCATGCAGATTTCTACCAGCCAGTTGCTGGTTTGGGAATAAGTCCATATAAATGAGGCAAAAGATGAATCTAGCGACAATGCTTTACGATTCCATTACACTAGGACTTGTAGTTTCCTTCTTCCAAAAAGATGACAGATGGATGATATCTAACTCCCATTTTAGACTAGACTACCCCCTTTCGGAATTTTATTTTAGTTCATTTTTAATGCAAAAAATACCAATAGATACCCCCAAAGCAATGAGAATTCCATTCTAAAACAGCTTAGAATTTCAATACTTGCAAAAAATAAATGTTCTGCTCCTTTCTTCTAGCTCCTAGGCTCTGATACCATGTTAAAGTTTTTGCATAGCAAAAATACAGATCTAGCTAGAAAGTAAGAAACAAAACTTGCAGAAAAACATAGAAGAAAAACAAAGACAAAAAGAGCTTTGAAAATAGATCTGAACGGAATTCTCTTTTATTTTCCATTACACTGATTGCATGAATATAAATACAATTATTGAACTCCCGTAAGAGCTGAAATTACGAGGAGGGCAGAGTAATTTCTAAAGGAGACAGAGTTAAAACTAAAACTCTCCGTTGTTAGCTTAGATCTATGCAATGCATGAGTTCCTATTATGGTGGAGCATTAGTTTCCCATAAATCATGGACAACAGACACACATGAGACACAGTTGCATGCGCTAACAACTATTTGTGATTCTCTCATTATCAAATTAATAGAGCGATTGAATTTTTATATCCTCAAATTTAAGTTAATGGGATAAATTGACCTCTCCTAAGAGAATTCTAAGCTTGGCCATCCAAGTTACAATCATGATATGGGTTGTGTTAAAGCCTAATATCAAAAAATAATTGTTAAATTAATTACAAATATTTTACCATGGATAAGAATACAAATATTTGACCATGGGTAGGAATACTAATATTTGACCATGGGTAAGAATACAAATATTTAGATTATGAATTGATACAACTAGTCATATATTTTAAAACTAGAAAATTCAATGTATATAATATTAATAAATAAAAATAATAATACAATTAGTGTTGTTAGTTAGAGCATCAATTTAATGAATTTCATAGTACATGTCTTAAAATAGTATAAGGAATGATGAGAGTATAATACAAATAGTGTGGTTAGTTAGGGTATGAACCAAATGAATGTGATTAATATATTGATTATTATTAGACATGGGTCTTTCCCATTACTAATTAAAAATTGAACCTAAACCTAGCTCATTAGCAATGAAATCTGAATCCAAATTAAACCATAGATAGAAAGAAATTTCATTTTGATAAGTATCATTATAATAACATTGTTGAAATTCATGAGCGTCATCTTTTGATGGATAAGTGTCTAGATTATCATGTATATAAATTTTTTTATAAATATTCATAAAAAAGGGGATGGATATAAAATCATATTTCTAGATTATCACCTTTTTATTTATTAGTTTGTGACAAATAGAGATTGCACTGAATCACAATTAAATATATAAACCTACTTCAAATATCAATTTCAACATGGAAAATTAAGACTTTGTGTTTGTGATCTATCTTATCAAATTAATTAGGTGATTTATTTTTAATAACTTCAACTTTAATTTGATGGGATATATCGACCTCTCCGTGAAGAATTGTATGTTTGGTCTACCAAGTTACAATCACAGAATGTGTGGTGTTGAGCGTAATATCAAAATATAATTTTTAAGAATTGTAAATATTTAACCATGGGAACTAATATAAATATTAGGATTATCAATTAATATAGCTACTCATATACTTTAAATAATTATTTTATTTTTGTATTAAAATCAATGTAAATAAATATTAATATAGCTAATGTGGTTAGGTAGGACATCAACCTAATAGATGACATTAGTGTAGATCGAAAGGTTCTATAAGGAAAAGTATGAGTTCCCATCTTGAAGTTGATGAGGAATTTGTAAAGTCACCTAATGAAAACAATTACGCCACATATGGAGAAATAGTCATGATAAGGAATGTGACATTGAAGCTAACTAAAATGACTAGATGGACATGGTGTAATGTGTGATAGCTATTTTTTTTACCAAAAAAAAGAAATAAATAGATTAGTAACATAATAATCTAATCCAAATAAAATTGTATCTCCAATAGAGCCCAAAATATAGTAATTGCACTAAAATTGAGTAATAGGCACTAGAAATATACCTCCATATTATTGGATGAGCTCTTTCATGTGGATGACAGGTTGATAGATATGAGATGTGTGATGGTCATTGAGAGATAGACACCATGTTCCTATGATATTTGAAGTCTCCACACACATATAAAATACTTATAAATGAGTATATATATATATATAGTTAGAAAGGATTTCCATGCATATGCCAAGGAATGAGATGGATGCAAATGGAATGGAGAAGTGAAACTTGAATGAATGACTAATATTTAAAAGTCTCATTTTCAACTTTTGTGGTGACTTGAAAATTGTTTTTCTTTTACTTTTAAATAAGGTGAAAGAGTTCATTATATATTAAGAATTGTAAATATTTAACCACTGACAATAATACAAATATTAGGTTTATAAATTAATATGACCACTAACATACTAAGAATAATTATGTGATTTTTTTGTTAATATAAAATGTAAATAAATGCTAATAAAGAAAGTGTTAATGCAACTAATGTGGTTAGGAAGGACATCAACCTAACAAATGACATTAGTATAGATCTAAAGATGATATAAGGAATAATATGAGTTCCCATGTAAAATTTGATGAGGAATTAGTGAAGTCACTTGAAGAAGTCAATTTTCCCACATATGAAGAAATAGTCATGATAATTTAAGTGATATTGAAGCTAACTAAATTGATTGGAACGACCAAGTGCAATGTTTGATAGCTAATTTTTGGCCATAGAAAAGAAGAAATATATTAGTAACATAAAAATATAATCAAAATAAAATTACATCTCCAATAGAGCCCAAAAGGTAGTAATTACATCAAAATTAAGGAATAGCCACTAGAAATATACCACCTTGATTATTAGATGAGATCTTCTATGTGGATGAAATGTTGATAGATATGAGATGTGGGATGGTTATTAAGAGATAGAGAACATCTGCATGTGATCTTTGAAGTGTCTACAAACAAATAAAATCCCTATAAATGAGTTCTTATATAATTTTTTAAAGATATGGTTGGATAGAATTTTCATGTATATGACATGGGGTGAGATGGACAGAAATAAAATCGAGAAGTGAAACTTGAATGGACGATTAATGTTAAAAAGTTCCATTTTCAAATTTTGTTGTGACATGAAAATTATTTTTCTTGTACTTTTAAATAAGGTAGGAAAGTTCATTATATATTAAGAATTGCAAATATTTAACCATAGGCAATAATACAAATATTAGGATTATGAATTAATATAACCTCTCAAATACTAAGAATAATTATGTAATTTTTTTGTTAAAATCAAATGTAGATAAATATGAATACAACTAATGTGGTTAGGAAGGAAATCAACCTAATAAATGATATTAGTATAGGTCTAAAGATTCTATAAAGAACTATATGAGTTCCCATGTAAAATTTTATGAGGACTTAGAAAAGTCACCTAAATAAGTCAATCACCCCACATATGGAGAAATAGTCATGATAAGGAAAGTGATATTGAAACTAACTAAAGTGACTGGGAGGACCAAGTACAATGTGTGATAGTTAATTTTGGACCAAATAAAAGGAAAAATATATTAGTAACATAAAAAATATAATCCAAATAAAATTGCATCTCCAATAGAGCCAAAAGGAAGTAATTACACCAAAATGAAGGAATAGGCACTAGAAATATAGCTCCTTGATTATTAGATGAGATATTTCATGTGGAAGATATGTTGATAGATATAAGATGTGGGATGGTTATTGAGAGATAGACAACATCTTCCTATGATCTTTGAAGTATCTACACACATATAAAATGCCTATAAATGAGTGTTTATATAATATTCAAAGATATGGTTGGGTAGTATTTTATTGCATATGACATGGAATGGAGAAGGAAAACTTCAATGAATGATCAATGTTTAAAAGTTTCATTTTCAACCTTTGTGGTGACGTCAAAATTATTTTTCTTTTACTATTAAATAAGGTGAGATGGGAATGCATACTATCCCAATTTAATTAATTAATTATAGAAGAATGTTAGTCTAAGTCAATGTAATAAACAGTGCTTATTTAATTAATTAGTGAATTATGGCTAGTGTAGGATTCTATGAGAAACAAGAATGTAAGAAAAATATCTATTGTCATTTATAGACCACGAGTACTCTAGTTAATAGATGAGTGAAGATAAAATATAAAATAAAGAGGTTATCCTAAATAGACATAATCCAAGAGATAAATTACAAGATACACTTCTCACAAGTTGAACACTCAAACACTTGTAAAATTTCACATGACTTCACACCTCACATGATCAAACATTGCCTTGATACCAATTATTGTATTTTGATGTCTAATTTTCTAACAATTGTATGATACAAAAGTAATCTTGGTCGACACAATTAAAAAACTCATAGACCAAAATTTTCTCAAAGTATTAGTCTTGATTTCATTATATTAAATTTTAGATAAGCGCCACTTTTTACAACCAAATTGATCCCTTTTTAAAATTAAACTATGATACACATTTATGTTTACTATTTTACTTTATTTTCTTATTCAATTAAGAATATGCATTTCTTTGCATAAAATATTTTATTTATTAACATTTATTTAGACCTATTTTCTTAGAAACTTAAGGTGATTATTTAAAATATGTGAATATATCTACTCATTCATGATCTTAGTATGGTCAAAGATTTATAATTCATAACAATTTTTTTTCGCTATTATGTTTAATTACGATTGTAATTTGGATTATCAAACTTAAAAATCTCTTAAAAGAGGTTGATATATAACATCAACATAAATTCAAGACTATTAAAATTCAATTACCCCATTAATTCAATAAAAATAGAATTGCAAATAGAAAATCTCAATTCTTGATATTAAAATTAGCATTTGATGTAAGTTTATATAAACTTGATTCCCTTCAACCTCCTATTGTCTTGCAAATAGGAAATCTCAATTCCTCATATTGAGATTGGCATTTGATATAGGTTTATATAAACTTGACTCCCTTCAACCTCCCATTGTCACGATAAAGATGATACTCGTGGACTCCAACGAGGTGACTGCATTGATATTTTGTGAAAACGAATGTTATAAGTTTAACCAGCATTGAGAAAGTTCCAGGCTGTACCGGTGGACACAGGCGGCAGGGATTGTCAAAGTTCGTTTTCTAGTAATCAATAATTCAGTTGTAAGTCATTCCACATGCAAATCAGAGGCGAAAAATAATGGGATATATTTATGAGCTGCGTGTGGGTAGATGAATTTGTATTCAAGTTGTTAAGGAAAGAACCTTATAAAATGGAGTTAACGCAAACAAAACGTTTTAAGCAATGCGCTTAGGAAGCTGTATTTTCCTGCTCGAGCAAGAAACAACATTGAGCTGCAACTTGAGGACAGGTTCTTTCGAAGTATGGTGTCGACGTGGTGATGTTAATCAATCAAAGTTTAATAGAATGGAAGACGCCTGAGGGGAGAACATGTTTTCATGTGGCTGTACTTGCAAGAGACCCAGGTCGTTCTCTTTGACAGTCTCTATTCTCTACTTGATTTTCATACTTGACTAGGTTCTTCATTCATGAAATGCAGATCTGTTACGAGAGATCAAAGATTTTTTTTTTTTTTTAATAGCTAATTGGCTGAAGTCTGAATAGCTTTTGACTGGAGCTATGAATGAGTGGAGACACAATAGGGGCCCATCCCCATTACATATCTTTGAATTATTATTATTATTATTATGTTTGATTGGATTGATCTGTGTTTTAACTAGTTAAGCTCAACCCCTTAGACAATTGATATCAAAGATTTTATTATTACAATTATAATTATTTATTTATATTTTAATTAAATTATGATTTTAATATTAATAAAAATAATTAAAATAATATAATTTTTAAATAAAAATAATCAAAATTATAATAATTAAGAATTATAACAAATATTTTTATTACAATAATATGAAGACATTTGTTTATTTATCTATTCATAATACTATTAATAGTTTTTACATTTATTTATATAATGATTAAATATATCTATACGCCCTAATTTTAAGTAACATAACTTTTATTAAACTATTTTATTTAATATCTATAATTAATTTCTTTCATAATTTAATGATTTTTCATAAATTTTGTCTAATATTTAATCAAACTAAAATATCACTATTCACGTTTCTTATTGATTAATATATTATTATTTTTAACTACATTGAAAATTTGAAAATATTTATTATTTTTAATATATTACTTTTATAAATATATTAACCACATATTATTAAAATAAAATAAAAATACAAGTTCTTTTATACCATTGCGCAGGCTTCTAAACATAATTATAGTAAAGTTTTATAAAAATTTCTTATGAAAAAAGTTATTAAAATATTATTTTTCAAGTTTAATGAACATGGAGAGTTCACCATTCAAATTCATTGAAAAGATAAAGTTACACTTACATTTTTAGATGAGTTCTACATATAATTGAACAATTATAACTAGCATATATACCTTAACTTTTTCATTTAATCTATATAAAATACACCGAGAGATATCTTAGTGGCAGTCATGCAACGCAACATGGAAAACAAATAATAAATCAGTATATAATTATATAGTATCCTTTTATTAAATTAATTATATTATAATATTATTATATTATTATGCAAAGATATATGAAGTTTCATATATCTATTTAGACTATTTTTAATAATATATATATCTTGCAAAATTAAATCATATTCCAAAATGTAAAGATATATTAAACTTTATCTAATGATAATATAAAACTTTATTAAATGGTTAGTATTATGGTAATGGATAGGGTTAGGGTTAAGGTTAGTACTATGGTCAAGGTTAAGGTTTACATCATTATTAGGGCTAGGGCTAGGGTTTATATCATGGTTAGGTGTTGCATCATGGTTAGGGTTTTGTTTAGGTTTAGAATTACGGTTAGGGTTAGGAGTTAGGCTTATTGTTAGGATATTATGGTTAGGGTTAGGGTTACGGTGAGGGTTTAGCGTTATGGTTTGGGTTAGAGGTTATATCATGGTTGGGATTAGGGTTAGAGTTAGGATTATGGTTAGGCTTCAAATTATGGTTATTGTTAAAATTATGGCTAGTGTTAGGTTTTACATTATGGTTAGGGTTAGGGTTAAGGGTTAGTGTTAGTGTTAGTGTTAGTGTTAGTGTTAGTGTTAGGATTAATGTTAGGGTTTATATCATGGTTAGAGTTAGGGTTATGGTTAGAATTTATATTATGATTACGGTTATTGTTAGGATTATGGATAAGGTTAGGGCTTAGGATTATGCTTAGGATTAAGGCTTGAATCATGGTTAGTGTTAGGGTTATGGTTTGGGATAGGGTTTATGATTAGGATTAGGATCATGTTAGGACTTACATAACTTTTAGGTTTACATTTATGGTTAGGGTTAGCATTAGGATTTACATCATGGTTCAGGTTAAGCTTAGGTTAGGGTTAGTATTTACATAATGGTTAGGGTTAGGATTTACTTCATGGTGATGGTTGGGGTTATGGCTAGGGTTAGGTTTTAACTTTAAGGTTGGGGATTATTGTTAGGGTTAGGATTTAGGTTTATGATTAGGGTTTGGTTATTATTTTCCAAATTTAATGAATGAACATAAAAAATTCACAATTCAAATTCATTGAAAAGATAAAGTTATTATAGTTGTCTTAGGCGATGTGAAAGATAGGTGTATATAGCAATTCAAAATTAGTAAATACAACTTAAGTATATGTGTTTTGTAAAAAATTAAAATAAAGAAAAATAATAGAATTTTTTTTTAATATTTTAAAGGAAAGAAAAATATATCCTTTTCTTTTACTAGGATCTGGAACCCAAAAAACAATGCTACCTAGAGGAATAATCATCAGAAAACCAACAACCCAACCACAACCGACACTAAAAAAGGCTAGCCTCTAAAACAAACATAAGGGTTTTACTAAGGCTCCCTTAACCTTTGGCTGACAACATGGGTTTTCTAGACACCCATAACCTTCAAAGACACTAGACTACAACATGTAGCCATACATTCAGGATCAAGACTCAGAGGGTTTTGAACGGCTCCCCTAACCAACACCCTGGGGTTTGAACTGGCCCCCAAAACCAGCAAAGAAGGGTTTTCCCAGGCTCCCTTAACCTGCAACATATATCTCAGGTTGTCAAAAACAAAACCTATCCTTAAACAAAAACCAAAAGAGAAAGTGGCCAGGGTGAGCCCTTGAAAACTACTAGCATCTAGTCTGCTTGTGGGTTTTACAAGGCTCCCACAACCTAAACCAAACATCAATAAAATAAACAAAAACAACAGCCAAGAGGGGGATTTTGAAAGGCTTCCCGAACCTTCACAGTGGGTTTTAAAGTGGCTCCCATAACCAGCAGGAGGGAACCCGTCACCACCCAACATCTGATCAACACTTGCCTTCCAACATGACACCTCTCCACCTCAATAAGAAAGGAAACAACCTTAATAGGAGCTGGAATGAAAGAGACCAAGCACAGGGAAAATGAAGCAGATGACCCCAAAATAAAGACCAGCAGCCAACAAATATTCACATGATGCTTAGCTGGAAAGAAGGGTTTTGAAAAGGCTCCCAAAACCTTGAATAGAAACATAGGCCAGTACCAGAGGGACTCTATGCCAATAAGTTTCACCAAAGTCTCCACCTCTAAAAGAGAAGAGGGAAAGAAACCCATCAGCAAAGAGACAATAACAGGAGCACATCCAACCTCGAACATAAAGGTATCCAATACCCCCATCACGAGCCATCCCACCAAACTCTGTCCACAACTCTTCCCCTCTATAGAAGAGTGGTCCACCTCAATAAGACATACAAAGATAAAAGGAAGAAAGACAGCTAGTGGAACACCAGAGAATCTCTTGAAAATAATAGATCCATAAAAGCACTCACAATCTGCAAGAAAAAACTTAGAAATATCACACCAAAAAGATGTAGAGACCTCTCAGACAGAGTTCCCCAAGCACACCAAATCATTCCCAAAGGCCAAAACACAACCCGTGGGGAGAAAGGACTCCATAAAAACAAAACCTCCACCCAGATCGCAAACATCCCCTTCACACCAAGGCACAACCAAGAGAGAACGGACTATGGACAAAGCCACCGTAGCCACCACCAAAACTTTCTTGCGAAGCAACACGACTAGCAAAAGTATCTCCACCTCATGGGACGACCAGGTCTAGAAGAAAGCTCGACCCAGATCCAGATCCAAGCACTTGCAGATCTAATGGCCTCCCTTGCCAACACAGAAAGGAAGAGTAGCAATGGGGTAAGGGCAGAGAGCCACAACACCATCCACACTCTAAGTCGCGCCCACAATGCCCACGACAGAAAGCATCGAGGAAAAATATTCGGCCATCAGCCAAATAAGGCAATGGGGAGCAAAGCTGGGACATATCCCTCCCAACGACTAGCGAAGACACAAAACCATCCAGAGCATTATAAACCCTAGCTCCCCCATCCCCATCATCTCCTTCCTCTGCCGCATCTTCTCCTCCATCGGCTACCCCTGAAACCCTAGCTCCAACGATGCTTCTCGCTTCCCGCATCTTCTCCGATTTTTTGTCTTTACTTTTGAATTATGTTATAAATGTTTCAAATATTAAAATGTAGATAATAATTAAATATTTAATTAATCTAAAAACTATTTTAAATCCACATACCTAATGTTATTAGTTTCTATAATATAAATTCAATTTCTTTAAAAAAGATATTATTTCATATTAATAATTTGTCTTATCACAAATATAAAAGGTGAACACAGTAAATATCTTGTTTTCCCCATGAAATGTGTAGGATTGTTGAAAGGTTTTAGTGTTCAAAAATATAAGTTTTATTTTATATAATAATATGTTGTTTTTATAACAACAAATAATATTTTGTATCAATATCTTTTTTTTAATCCTTCTACAGAATAAAATCCTTACCACTGATAATCTCTACAAAAGAGGCTTCCATCTCGCCAATAGATGTTACCTTGGCCTAAATGAGGAAGATAATGTTAACCATATCTCCCTTCATTATTCCTTCTCCCATTCTATTTGGTCACAGATCTTGTAGCTGTGGAATCTAAACTAGGTCTTTCTTGCTTCTATTCAATAGTGCTTCATTGGTTGGAGATGCCTCTCCATGAACAATTCTATCAAACAATTATGTGATTTCATTCTTCCTCATGTGGTATGGGGAATTTGGAAAGAGAGGAATAACAAAATATCGAGAGACTTCTAGTCCTCTCTTGAAATGGTTTTTACTAAAATCAAGTGGGCCATTTTGGAAAATCTAAAAGTTGATGGTAAGCCTCTTCTTTTTAGGAACAAGGATGAATTGGATCTGTTAAACAATTGGAATGTTTCTGCCTCTTTAGAGAATAATAACAAGAAGGATAAGAAAGAGATTAGTAAGTGGTCTTTTCCTCTGACTAGTTGGATCAAAGTTAATTTTGATGGGGTGGCCAAGGGGAACCTAGGGTCGGCTGGGTGTGGGGGAGTGATAAGAAATGAAGCTAGCTATTGCATTGCAGTGTTGTCTCTCACCATGGGATCCCAGACCAACCACTTAGCCGAAGCCATGGCATCTTACCAAGCTCTTCCCCTTGCCAAATCTTTTGGATTTAATAAAATTTGGCGCGAGGGAGATTCAAATAACATCGTAAAATGCCTAAAGGGTCTTTCCCCCCCATCATGGACCATAAAAAATATTATATCTCAAGCCAAGGAGATAATTAAGTCCTTCAAGTGATGCATTATCTCACATAGTTATAGAGAGACCAATGCCATGGCTGACTGGGTTGCCAACATGGTTACCTATGCCAATCAAATGATTAGCTAGAGAGGTAAGCTAGATATTCCTCATGAGACCTATGCCATCCTCATTTATGACAGAGTGCATGGAAAAGAGGGAGTGATAAGTGATCATTACAACGTACTTATCATTGAAAGTTGTCATAATGAATCAAAAAGAGCACCGCTTGAAGGACAACTTGGCATTTAATGCAAACAATACCCTGCATGCTTTCTAGGTGCCCATTTCTTTTTGAAGGGTTTCTATGGTCTTCACTTTGGCCTCTGTTTTTGCCTTGTTCTATATTGTGAAGGGTGTAAAAAATTATGTCCTTGACGCTATGGGAGGAAATAGGAAAAGGATTGAGCCGCTTACCTGTGATGAATGGAAGAAGTCAAAAGTATGGGCCATCTTGGAAATTACTAAAATGATGAGGTATAAAGAGAGAATTCTAGGCAAAAAACCTATCGTTACCAAATTATTCAAGAAGAGTTGGAAGGAGGGGAAAATCACCATAGGTGGGAGAAAGGTGGAAATTGATGAAGGACTGATTTCAAAAGTTACTAGGATGTCAATGGAGGGCAGGAAATTATACAGGGATAGAAAGCTCACAGAGGATGCTATTAAGCGATTCCCGAAGGAATTGGTGAAATCTAGCAAGACCTACTACTCACTGAAGGTGATTAAAAAGGTATGGAGATAGGTTTTGTTTGTTGTGATGTAATATGTCACTCTTGATGGTAGATACTATAATGTTTATGGATATCATTTTATGCTCTTGAATCACTTCCGCCATAACGATATGGTGTCAAATCCTTTCTACTTGTATGTTCCTTAAACACTAGTATAAAGGATTTTAGGGCTAACCCAGATAGCAATCCATCCATGCATGAAGGGTTAATGTTTCTTTTATACAACCATGTCAAGGCCTCCTTTGTTCAGCACTCCATCACTGAGCTTTCAAACTCAAAGGAGGAGTATGAAAACTCAGATGATAGTGAAGATGAGGGGTTAGATACGGTGTTCAAAGATTATTTTAACAGGGATACGTCTGCTAAAGGAACCAGAAAGGGGAAGGATAAAGATATGGATTTTGGGTTGGGCAGAATGACTAATAGTAAAGGGGTTGAAAGAAATAGGAATAAGGTGTAGGAGGAGGATAGCTGGTTTGAAGAAGATGATGAGGATGATGATGGTATGGAGACTAAAAGTGAAAATTCTACCCCACTGCCCAAGAAGAAAACCAAGCGTAATCTTGTTATTACTGAAATCAGCCCGAAGAAGGAGTATGGAACCTCAAAGACCCATTTTACTCTTTTGGACCCTAATAGATGGACCTGAGGTGTTGAGAAAGAAGGGAAGAAGGTGGTGGAAGGTGAGACTCTACCTCCTAATGACAAAGTCACAGTTGCCAATGTGGAGACCTTGGAGAATAATTTTGTCTTTCCATAATTCAACAAAGATAGTGGCGATTGTCTTATTGCCATGCTTCATACTACAAAGAATGGGGTGATGGAGTTATATAAGATAATAGAATGGGTCTACTCGGAGATTGAAAGTTTGAAGACTAAACAGGCGGACTCTTCTAGGAAAGTGGACATTTTAGAAGCTATCAGGACAAGTAATCTTAGTTCCTTGCCTAATTATTTGAATGAATTAACCAAATCCATCAGTGATGCAGAGGATATTAGTGGATCTTATGGCTCTCAATTTAAGGCTATGGAGGCTAGGTTCAATGAGCTAGAAAAGAGGGTTCTCAGCCATGATAATACCCTGAAGAAAATTAGAGAACAAAGCCAAAATTTTTTGAAAGTCTTAGTCGATAACATCAGTGTGATGATTAGTAAACTAGAATAGATTCAGCTGGAAAAGAACAGGATAGATATTGTTGAGGACAAGGTGCTGACCCTTGAGGGTGTGGCTACTGGACATGGTAGAAGAACTCGGGTGAGTACGAGCAAGATGGCTCAGCAAGCTAAGTAACAGGATGATCTTAAGAGTGTTATTGCCTCAATGGTCCAATTGGAGAAAGAAGCAGTGGATCTTCTCAAGAATTTTTCTTATTTGTGTTGTTTTCTACTTTTGGTTGTCTCTTAGGTGTTACTATGTTATCCTTTTGTCACTTTTGGTGCTCTTGCTAGGTTTTTGTTTCTACCATCTATTTCCATTTTTTGTTATGTTTTATCTAGCTGGACCTTTAATGTTTTATCTATTTTCTAACTTCTTGTAAAGGGTTTCGGGGCCCCTCCAAAACCTTCTTTTCACTTAATAAAAAACAAATAATATTTTGTTTTCAACTATTGGTCCTTTTGTGTTGGATATAAAAGTTAGAGATAACAAACATTTGTGATTACTAATACGTATTTGGTCCATTTAAGTTGCATATAAGTTACATTTTACATTAAAATATGATATACCAATTACAAATGATATTTTTCTATTCAACTACTAAGTATTTATAGATTAAATTCTAGTTGAATATTTAAAAAGTCAATTTTTGGATACTTCACACTAGACATATTATTTTCATGAGTTGCATGATGGGTCATGATTTCAAACCTTAGTTGTAGATAGATAAGTGTCCATTTTACTTTTCTAAAAAGAAACAGAGGCTTTATGATATTCCAAGTGATGGCTACATGTTGACAAAATTTCTCCTCGCGTCTATTTGTCCCTCTCCCCTATATATTTAAAAATATGTATATACTAGTTATATGCTACTTATACAACATTTAATTTTTCCCAACTAATCTTATACAAAATAAATTTATCAATCTATTTTATTTTTTTTAATTTAAATGTAAATTCTTTATTATTCTATAAATAATTTTTCATACCTTTTATATAAAAATATTTTATTATTTTAAATATATTAATAACATAATACCTAAAAAAACAAAAAAATATATGCACACTCTTTTATGCCATTGGAACTAGATGGTGAATTTGCAACTGCAAGTGCCTATGGTGAACATGATGAATAATGATGAACAACAAATACCCTAATCGATACTGAGAGGGGGGGGGGGTGAATCAGTACATACAAAAACTTCTCCAACAACTTATCAAGTTAAAACAATTCTAACCAGTTGTCTTCATCATTGAACTTAACCATGGCAATATCGGTTAGACAAAGTAAGACTTCAAACAGCTAAACCAGTAAAACTGAATACTTCAAATAAAATTCAACACTTGATAACTTCTTCACTATTATACTCATGCATGTGTTGTAACATTAATACCATAACTATTAACTTTTCATGCATATTCACCTAAACAAAGACTGCTAAATCATCACAAGAAAAATGCACAACTCATGACATAAATTTTTCACATGGAAACCTAAATGGGAAAAACCACGGTGGGGATGAATACCCACAAGATTGTTTTTGAACTCTTTTGAAGCTCTCTTTCTTAGGAGCCTAGTCTGGTTAAAGACTTTACAATAAGGTTCTGTTAGGAACTAATCCTGTTAAAGATAAACTGGTAAGGGGATGGCTATATACCCTGTTAAAGGTTACCTTGCTAGAAGATTTGAAGAACTCAATGATCTTGAGTCACCTAGTTCGAGAATTTGCAATAAGCATGTTAAAGCTACCCGGTAAAGGGATTTTTCAACTATTGAAATGGTTAGAAGACAACAGGTAAAGCTCTGATCTGATAACAACACTTCATGCTAACGCAGATCCTTTTTCAGTTCCTCTACTCTGCAATCACACTCTACAGTTTTCCACTCACTAGTTTGGAAAGTATCTCATCACTCAAATACGAAACACAACATTTGCCAACACAAATAATAACAAACATCATCGACCTTATAGAAAACAATTAGGTTGGTAGCATAAACCCTAAACCCTAAACATTTTAGGTTTACAATTACAAGCGATCTAATCCTGACCGTTCAAAACACTTTGCATAGAATGAAACAATCTCAAATAGATCATAAGTCATTCTACATCATCCATTCTCCACCGCATATGGAAATCAGTAACCCATCACACTCTCTTCACATACCGCTAAGAAGAATGTTCATTCTCAAGGTAGACATTTAATGCAATCGATCTTTACATGCAAGATCTTCAAGGAAATCCTTCACGTGCACAAAATTGACGTGGCATCTCAATCTCATCCTTATCTCTTAGCTAACTCATCACATAATGTCATTGGTTGCATCGCACAAGATATTTTGCCAAACCGGAAACCCTAGAGCTAAGACTACCAACCGGTAGTCACACTTAGTGAAACCTTGACACCAGTCCACTTCATCTCTTCATACCAGCTCTCCAACTTGAACATCAATAAAAACTTCTTCCAATCTTCATACCGGTTCACCTGCACTTATTGACATTAATGACAACATACATTATCATCATATCATCATACCATCATACTGGTTCATCATATGCCAACAATCTCCCCCTTTGGGATTGATGGCAATACACAATGTAGCATTGCAACAATAAACAACATAGACTAGTGCAACTATAATATATATCTTCTCCCATATCATATATCTTATCCCCCATATATCAGATATCTTCTCCCCCTTTGACAACAATGCCAAAATGGAGGGATAAGCTTCCCTTTTCCACTATGTTGCTCCCCCTATGGAGTAGCATCCTTCAACACATCAATCCTGAAAGATTAGACACTGTAGTACCTGACTAATGTGGATCACAAAACTTTAGTTTACTTCATGAAGGGGAAAAACCCCTAATTCACCTCTCAAATAGGTAAATATAGTCTTCGGTAAGGACTTAGTGAATATGTCTGCTAGATGCTCCTTACTGGAAACATGTTCTAATACAACATATTTGTTTTGAACCTTCTCTCTCAAGAAATGATACTTGAGCTCAATGTGCTTAGTTCTAGCATGCAATACCGGATTCTTGGAAATATTTATTGCACTTGTGTTGTCACAAAATATACTCACTGGTTCAGATATAGGTACATTGAAACCATCCAATACATGCTTCATCTAGATTGCTTGAGTGCAGTTCATAAATGCTGCCACATACTCCACTTCAACTATAGACTAGGAAATACAACTCTGCTTCTTACTCATCCACAAGACTAGTCTTCCACCAAGAAAGAACGCTCCACCAATTGTTCTCTTTCGGTCATCCACATTACCTGCCCAATCTACATCGGTAAATACTTTGAGACTAAAATAACCATTGTATGGATACTACAATCAATAATCAACTATCTCTTTTAGGTATCTAAGAATCCTCTTGACTGCTACCAAGTGGGATTCTCTAGGACTTTTCTAAAAATGGGCCACAATGCCCATTGCATGAGCAATATCCAGTCTACTGTGTACCACATAGTGTAGCTTACCGATTATTGACCAATACTCCTTCTCATTCACCAATGCTGAATCATCTTCCTTAGTCAATTTGTAGCCGGTCACCATTAGTGTACCAACCAGTTTTTTCTCCTCCATGCCAAAGGTCTTCAATACCTCTTTGACATACTTGGACTAGGTAATAAAGATACCCTCTTTCATCTGTTGAATTTGTAGACCAATGAAGAAATTTATCTCTCCAATCAAAGACACCTCAAACTCTTTCTTCATTTCATCTACAAATGCATGGCTCATTTCATCATCTCCTCCAAAGATTATGTCATCCACAAACACTTCACAGATCAGAATTTGATCTCCTTCAGATTTCAAGTAGATGTTGTTTTCCTCACTTGTTCTCTAAAATCCTATCTTCATAAGATGAGAGTGTAGTCACTCATACCATGCCCTTGGTGCTTGCTTCAATCCATATAGGGCCTTGTGTAATCTACACACCATGTTACTATCTTTTGATAAGGAAAACGCATCCGGTTGCTCAATATACACTTCCTCTTCTAAGATTCCATTCAAGAATGTAGACTTCACATCCATCTAGTATACCTTGAATCTTTTAAATGCTGCAAATGCAAGTAGCATTCGAACACCTTCCAGTCTAACCACTGGGGCAAAGGTTTCTCCATAGTCTTCTCCCTCTTCTTGAGCATATCCCTTGCATACAAGTCTTGCCTTGTTCCTTACAACTGTGCCTTCTTCATTCAGCTTATTTCTGAAGACCCATTTGGTACCTATGACATTCTTGTGTTCCGGTCTGGGTACCAAAGACCATGTTCATTCTTTTCTATCTGGTCTAGCTCCTCCTCCATTGCCTTAATCCAGTCTTAATCTGTAAGTGCCTCTCGAGTGGTCTTAGGCTCAAATTCAAAAATCATGCAAGATTTTTCTTTCACCTTTCTTCTTGTGTGTATCCTTGCATCTTTATCACCTATGATCTGCTTAGGATCACGATTTAGTTTCACATATCTAGGAATGACTCTAGCTGGTTCTTCTTTCTTTTCCTCTTCTTCTACTTCTCCATCTTCTTCTTCACCTATTGCAACTTCTACCGGTACAAGAACACTAAGATCTTTGCTTGTTTCTTTCTTAACTGGTTCCTAGAAGGCTACACACGGTTCATCTTCCAATTGCTCAATGTTGGTTTCCTTAGGTTTCTTAGGGGATTCATCAATCTTGATGTTGATACTCTCAACAATTCTCTGAGTTCTATTGTTGTAGCATTTGAGAGCTTTGCTCTTAGTGGAATATCCTAGAAATATTCCTTCATCACATTTAGCATCAAACTTGCTCAGATGCTCACCTCTCTTGATATAATAGTTACTGCCAAAGACTCTAAAATAACTCATAGTGGGAGTCTTCCATGTCTAGTACTCATAAGGAGTTTTATCTTTACCTTTCTTGTTGAGTACCTGGTTCATAGTATAGACTGTAGTGCTCACCATTTCTCTCCAAAAAGTATGAGCAACCTCTCCTTGGATCAACATTGTTCTGGTCACTTCAACTATAGTCCTGTTATTCGTTTCTGCTATGCCATTTTGTTCAGGTTTCCTTGGGGTAGACAACTGCCTCTTGATACCATTCTCTTCATAGTACTTGTTGAATTCATCTCCTTGATCAGTTCTTAGGCATTTTATCCTTTGACCACTTTTCTTCTCTACCAATTCTCTAAAGGCTTTGAACTCCAAATGCCTCAGACTTGTCTTTCAAGAATGTGACCCACATCATTCTTGAGCAGTCATCAGCAAGAATAATGAAATATCTATCTCCCTGAATACTTCTAGTTTTCATTGGACCACACAGATCAGTGTGCACAAGATCAAGTAAGTTCTATGCTGAAAAAGACTTGGCTTTGAAAGTTGAGGAAGACATCTTCCCAAGTTGGCATTCTTTACATAAAGAATTATCCGATTTGTTCAGTAAAGGCAATCCTCTTACTGCCTTGATCTTACTCGCCCTTACAATACTATCAAAATTCATATGAAAAAGTCTCTTAAGCCATATCCAACTGTCATCAAACTTTGCCATTAGACACTGACTAATCCTGGCATTCAACTGAAACAATTTACCTTTGGTCTGCTTACCAGTGGCAATAAGTTCACCACTCTTTCCAATTATACTGCAGACTCCACCTTTGAAATTCAGAATGAGTCCTTTGTCATTTAGCTGAGCAACACTCAAAAGGTTATGCTTAATACCTTCTACCCAGTAGACATCATCTGCACTTCTCTTTCCATTCAATGAGATGGATCCTTTACCTTTCACCAAGCATGTTGCATCGTTGCCAAACCGGACAACACCTCCATCATATTCTTCCAAAGATGGAAATTTTCTCCAGTCACCAGTCATGTGGTGAGAACACCCACTATCAATAATCCACTCATTTGAGTTGTCAATGCAAGAGACAAGGGCTTTCTTGTAAGACACTTCTTCCTTTACAACTACAAACACTATGTCCTCATTCTCTTCATCCTCAGATTCTTCATTAGTAACACCTTCATCCACTGCAACAAGACAATTTCTCCTACCTCCTCCTTTATACTTTCTAAACCTCTCCAGTTTATCCTTATTGTCATTGTTAGGACAATTAACAACTAAATGTCCTATCTTATTGCAGGAAAAACATTTTAAAGGAAGCTTACCTCTTTACTTTTCGGTGCCTTTTGGAAGTCTCTTGGCAAGAAGAGCTTCAAACTCCATTAGAATATCTTCATCATCCATATCTATGCATTTCCTGGATTTAAAACTGGTACTTACTTCTTTGCCTTTTCTGATTGGTGCAACAAATGCTCTAAAAGTTGACTCAGTCTTCTGAACACTACCATCATAGCTATTCAACTCATATACAGTCAACTTTACAATGATAGAGTCTAAGAATACCTTGGTTTTGTCTATAGACCTTAGCTCCTGAATACAAGCAACTCTGATTGCATAGACCAGTAACAATGATCTCAAAACTTTATTGACAACAGTGGCATCATCAATTGTTCCACCAGTGCTCTTGATATCTCCAACCACTGTCTTGATCCTTATGCCATACTGTTGAATGGTCTCTCCTTCAACCATCCTCATGTCTTCAAATTTTCCTCTAAGGCTCTCTTCCTTAGCTTGCTTGACATGCTAATCACCACCATAAATGGTTTCCAAAGTGTCCTATACATCCTTAGGATTGTCCTTAACTTGTATATCAATGAACTCAATATTGGACAGGCTGCTAATAAGGGCTTCCATGACCTGCCCATTTTATTGAATCTCTCTTTTTTGATCATCGGTTAGAGTGCCAGTGGGGATAACATAGACATTCTCAACATAGCTCTAGTGTTGAGCACCCAAACTCTTGATATAAATCTTCATTTTGTTCTTCCATATTTTGAAGTTATCTCTATTGAACTTAGGACCTTCCCTCTTCATCATTAAAGCAGGATCTTTTACCTCAAGAGGTTAAGCTTATATCACCGAGGACCTGGAGTTGCTCTGATACCAATTGATGAATAATGATGAACAATAAATACCCTAATCGGTATTGAGAGGGGGGGTGAATCAATACATATAAAAAACTTCTCCAACAACTTATCAAGTTAAAACAATTCTAACCGGTTGTCTTTATCATTGAACTTAACCATGTGGCAATACTGGTTAAACACAGTAAGACTTCAGACAACTAAACTAGTAAAACTGAATACTTCAAATAACATTCAACACTTGATAATTGATTTACTAATATACTCATGCATGTGTTGTATCAGTAATACCATAACTATTAACTTTACATGCATATTCACCTAAACAAAGACTACTAAATCATCACATGAAAAATGCACAACTCAAGACACAAATATTTTTCAAGTGGAAACCCAAATGGGAAAAAACATAGTGGGGATGAATACCCACGCTCTTGTTTTTGAACTCTTTTGAAGTTCGCTCTGTTAGGAGCCTAGTCCGGTTAAAGACTTTACAATAAGGTTCTATTAGGACACGACCCTGTTAAAGATCACCCGATTAGGGGATGGCTATATACACTGTTAAAGGTTGAAACCATGTTAAAGGTTACCTTGCTAAAGGATTTGAAGAACTCAACGATCTTGAGTCACCTGGTTAGAGGAGTTGCAATAAACCTGTTAAAGCTACCCGGTAAAAGGATTTTCCAACTATTGAAATGGTTAGAAGACAACAGGTAAAGCTCTGATCTGATAATAGCACTACATGTTGAGGAAGACCCTTTTCAGTTCCTCTACTCTGCAATCGCACTTTGCAATTTTCTGCTCACTGGTTTGGCAAGTATCTCATCACTCGGATACAAAACACAAAATTTGCCAACATAAACAATAACAAACATCATCGACCTTATAGACAACAATTAGGTTGGTAGCATAAACCCTAAACCCTAAATATTATAGGTTTACAATTACAAGCGGTCCAATCCTGGCCTTTCAAAACACTTTGCATAGAATGAAACAATCTCAAACAGATCATAAGTCATTCTTTATTGTCCATTCTCCACTGCATATGGAAATCAGTAGCCCATCACGTTCTCTTCACATACCGCTAAGAATAATGTTCATTCCTGAGGTAGACATTTAATACAATCGATCTTCACATGCAAGATCTTCAAGGAAATCCTTCATGTGCACAAAAATGACGTGGCATCTCGATCTCATCCTTATGTCTTAGCTAACTCATCAGAAAATGTCACTGGTTGCATCGCATAAGATAGATTGCCAAACTGGAAACCCTAGAGCTAAGACTACCAACTAGTAGTCACAATTAGTGAAACCCTAACATCAGTCCACTTCATCTCTTTATACCAGTTCTCTAACTTGAATATCAATAACAACTTCTTCCAATCTTCATACTGGTTCACCTGCAGTTATTGACATCAATGACAACATAAATTATCATCATATCATTATACCATCATACAGGTTCATCATATGCCAACAGAACAAGCATGCACGTAACAAGGAGGCAAAAACACCTTTGGATGTTGCAAAAGAAGTCACCAAGTATTACCAATCTTTCGGGATTATAAAACACTTGACAGATGTTCCAACAAAACACAAGCCATTCATGTATTGAGCACAACAAGTGGGCCATGAAAAACAATTGAACACAATGCAAATGGTTAAGAAAGCCTTTGAAGAAAGACACAATTTAAAACGTGTTTCTGCAACTTCACCACACATTTTCTTTTCTCTCCATTTTATTGTATGTAACTCTTCAGAATCATATAGCTATGGCCCTATATCTACCAACTATACTCATTTAAGGCAAGTTACTATTGACTAATTAATCAAAATGAAATTGGATGTTGTTGAAATGATGTTGATTAGATCAAACAATGTGAAAAGAGAAAATATATAATAATAAATTAATATAAAATAGATTTATTTTAATATAATTAATAGTTTTTTATTTGAGGTCAAGTAGATTTTCTAGCTATTTGAAATCCTATACAAACAAATTTTGTTGGGATTTGAAACTGATAAGTGGAATACTGTAAAAGGTAGAACACATACACATAACAACCTATCAATATCTAAACTACATTATATTAAAAGAAGCTAAACATGAAATTCCAATCTATAACAACCAAAGGCTGACCCTTGAAGAATTAAAACAAAGGATTTTGACAAGTTTCCATAACCTTCACAATGGGTTTTGAAAAGGCTCCTTTAACCTTCAAGAAAGAGGCAAAATAAGCCCTATTAGAATAACTCTCATTCTCTTCTACAAATCCATTCTCCACCTCAATAGAAGATGCCCCACCTCAACAGGGGTAGCAAAAGAGGAAACCAATAGTAAAATGTATGAAACCCTTGTATCTCCTACAAGAAACTTATGCACCCCAATAGGAGTAGCAAGAGGAAAGACAAGGGAAAGAGTAGCACAAGCCCATTTCTAAAAATTAAAATCCTTAAAGAGAAGGGCTCTTTTCTATCCACACTAAAAGACATCTTCTCAAAACCAAAAGAAGAGACCTATAACCAAAAACAATAAAAGCCAACAAAAGAGGCCCAAACATAATGATGGTCATCATCTTAGACTTAGGGAATTCATCAAAACCCCTCCCAATAATAGCTCTTCTACTTCGAAACAAAAACTAGATGTCCATAACATATAGATCAAGAGAAATGAAAGTATCCTTACCAAAGACTCAGTGGGTCACTAAAGAAAGTTGAGAACTCATTCATTTTAATTATATAAGTGCTTTGCTTGAGAACTTGAGTGCAATTTCGTCTACAAAAACACATTAAGTATTTCAATGAACTAGTAACCCACCCTAAAAGGGTATTTCAATTTGAAGTTAAGATAAAATTGTCTTTACAATAAGTATTTTATCAGTCGAATGACAAATAGATCAATAATTATAATCATGTTGATCTGAATTTGACATCAAAATTATTACTATAGTTTCCAATGAAACCCATTATAAATTTCATGTCGATTTAGATCTATATCCCATGCATATGTATTCTCTTATCTCATGTTACATAATAAGTTATTTGTACCACACGTTGTTTATTGTTATATACTAGTTGGTGAGAGACGTCTACCATAGCAAGAGGTTTTGGGTGAGGAATGATTATTAGATATAAAGAACATGATAAAGTTTGTGTACTACTAAGTATTTATGGTGAAATTAACATTGGAGGGGTTGAATTAAGTTTATAATATTGAATACCATATCACTATTTATTATAGTACTCCAAAGAATTGTAGTAAGAGTTATATTTATGCACCAATCATAATTAAGCATGGAATCCATTAAAGTATAATTAGGACTTTGTGAAGATACTAAAATCAATGGAATAAGATGTAAGAAACAATCTATAGAGAATATTTACTATACATTAATGGAATTTCAAACTTGGTCTAGTTTATAGATTCAACGCCATAAACTATATAATAGAGGACTTAAAGCAATTTTCCATCATAACAATTGAAAAATTTATACATGTAGTTAGCATACATTTATATCATGACTATTGAGCATGTTTCTGTTGTAAGGTGTGCGCCCTTGGTCTCCTTGTGTTGTGTAGCACAACGCTTGGGTTTGTGACATGGCTTAACCACCTCTTGGGTTTGTGACATAACTTAACCACCTCTTGTGGATTATATAAGTCTGGTGGTTGTATCAGGAATTAAGAGGTCAATCTTTTGGTGCAATGGCAACTGCACCTGTAATAATTTCTAGGATTTATTTTTGATAAAGATAAATAGGTTTTACAAGGACTTGAAACCTAGAGTTTTACAGACCAAGACTAGTAGAAAAAAAGACATTAAACCTAAGAGAAACATTAGAAAAATCCCACACAGACCAAAATCCAAAAACCAAAATAAATAGAGCCAAAAGGAAAACAGGACAAAGCACTCAATTGAGAGAGTGCACCAATTCAATATTCTACTGAATAATATTCTTGTTGATTTTCTCCAAAACCTCCATGATGAATTTGGAGGTTCCTTGGTCTTGACTTCGGCTCCTGGTCCTAGTGCAAGGACCTAACCTAGTCTTCTCTCCAACAGCCATCTGGCCACCCTCCGAAGCATTCTTTTTTTGTTTTTCCCCCAAGGGAGGATCACTGGCGATGGGTCTGGTTCTATAGTCGGCCACAATGTAATTTATTTTCTCCAAACTGTTAACACTATTATTCATACCCTCCCTACTATTTTCTAGTTGATGTCATGCCAATCCATGGCAGTACCACTGTCATCCTCATCCATCTCCATGTCAGAAACAAACTGCACATCAAGGTTAGAGGAAGAAATGTGGGTTTTATCCTTGGGGGAGGATTTCACTTCATGAGCTTTGGTGTATTCTATGATTAACATGATAAGCCCTTCATGAAGCACGTGGTTATTCTAGTTTTCAACATGTTTAACTAAACTATTCTCCAAGGATGAAACCAAGTAGAAAGGGATCGAGATAATTATACCATGCCTAAAATGGTTTAACATAGTAAAATGATACGAGAAAATACTAACATATCTACCATCTAGGGTGATGTACCTCATGATGAATTCTGCCATATCAACCTAGAGGGAATTCAACTCTTTCCTATTATAACTACCATCCGCCATTTTTGAAGCCCTCCGTCGTTCCTTTTCCTTATAAAAAAAAGCCGCCATGGCCTCCTCACCCAACTTCCCATCTCTATAAAATTTCCTACCTTTCATATCCAGACTAGTAACAATGGCAACCAGGGTTTCATCAACTTGAAACTTCGCACCATAAGCAGTCAACACACCCTTATTATATCCTTTGACAAAGTTTTCAGTAACTAGGGCAGAATGACCATGCACTCTCTCCAAAAAGAGGACCATCCCACTGTTATAGATTTCCTCCCAAACCTCCTTATTATTCTGCCACTTATCATAGGTAAGGGATTCAAACCTATTGTTTTCACCTCCCATTTTATAGCTCAAACAATTCAAGAAACTATACTCTAGAAGCAAAACTAGGAGGAAACAAAACCAGAAACAGGGTGGGCTAAAAGTTCTAGATCTTCTCAAAGTGATAATAATTCAAAATACCACCCCAACGGCTCCCATCCCCTCATAATTTTTCATCATTAAATTCATTAGGAAGGCTAAAGATATCAACATCATTTCTTGCCAGGTCGCATAGATTTTTCGGGTAAGTTTCCCTTCCTCTCCACCATTTAACTGCCATGTAATCAACAACCAAGTTGGCAACATGACCCGTCAGTTTGTTTCCTTCCCTAAAAATGGGCAAGATCTTGAATTCCTCCAAGCCAAAAATCATTTCAAGGCAATCCTTGATCAGGCTTGAAATAGTCCAGCTACGCTTCATACTACCCCTGATGCATTTCATAATATTAAGCGAGTCATTTTCTAGCTAGACCCATCTGAGCCCTTCCTTGCTTTCCATGTGTAGTCCTATGTAGGTGACGCTTGCCTCCGTGAAATGGTTAGTCTGGGTGCCCAAAGGGAGTGCCACCATGGAAACCAACAAACCCAAATGATTCCTTGCCACTCCCCCATCGCCTATCAGCTCAAGATTTCCCTTGGCCACCCTATCTATATTGATTTTGATCCACCCAGAGGGGGCGGATGCCAAGAAACATTCTCTCTAGTATGTTTAATTTATTGACTGGGACAGATGTATCACAACAAATCTTCCATCTATTGATAGTATCCCATTCCTTCTGGTTAGACTCAAGTGGAGGATCATTTTTCCTACTAGGATAGTAATTAAGAAAGTTTTCCTTAATATCATTCCTTATTCTGATAGCCACAAAAAGAGCATTGGACTCGATATCTCTGAAAACCCTATTATTTCTTTCCTTCCAAATACCTCAGGCAATATGAGGTAGGGATAAGTTCCACAAAATACCAATAGCATGGTTCCCATATGGGCACTTCCATTGGTACTAGAAGTTCTGTCTAGAATCAGGGGGGATCCAATTAATATTCCACGGGTTGAGAAAGAAGGCCCAAATGTCCCTAACATAGGAGCAATGTAAGAGCAGATGATTTCATCTTCTTCTTTACATAAAAAAATACCTATTGGTGATGGGGATCCCATGTTTATAGAGTATCAATGGTAGAGATCTTATTTTGCATGAATAACCAAAAGAAGATATTAATTTTAGGAATTAATATCTTATTCCAAACTCTAGCCCAAAAGGGAGGAGTAAAAGATAGTTTCTAGGAATTGTTGACAAGTGTTGGTAATTAATAATTTCTACCTATGCAAATCATCAAGCCTAGCATTAAAGATAGAAGTTTCCAAATTTGAATTCTAGATGTTTCTCACAATGGACATTCTATATGTTTCCTTACTATATACTCCTGCCTTATCTTCATCAATTGCTATAAATAAGATTTTATATGAATTGTTACTCACCCTTTCATGGGTCTAGCTCTGTAGAGTTGTAAGGAGATGTGAATGTAATGTTTATGTTATTTAATATAATATAGTGTCTGCATTTGTCTATTTTTTGTTCTTGTTTTCTGTCTTTGTGCACCCCATCAAAGTGGCATTAGAGAAGATGTAGGAGATCTTGGGTGTGAAGCATATCAAAGATTAGGTGAAAGGAAGTGAAAAAGATCAAAACCAATCAAAATTGAGATCGCAACCATTTTGAAAGAAGAAATTATTGGAAATGATGTACAGCCGTAGCTATTGAGAAAAAGAAGTCAAAGTATCAAGAAATTATTGTCTACAAAGAATTATTGCCAAATAAGGAACAAATTCAGTCAATAAGATAGAAACATCATTGTAGCAAAATCAAGTGAACAAGGTGAGCTTAAATTATTAAAATCAATGGGAAAATTAGGCAAAAGAGTGTTGAAGGAAAATGCAAATTTAATCTATGAGATAGATCATCTAGAAGGGAGATTATTAGAAGCGAACACAAAAATGTTTACAATTAAAAAAGATATGGGAATTGAAAAATGTACAGTTTTAAATGAAATTAGTTGTTATAAAGAGAAAATTGAAGAGTTAGAGGAAAAATTAAAGTTGTTCGATGATGTTAAGAAAAAGAATGAATATTTAGAAGAGAAACCAAAGAGATTGGATGAAGCAAATAGTTTGCACGTGAAGGAAATCACAAAATTAAAAGAAGAGAACAAACATTTAAAGACAAAGCCATTGGTTCATGTTGTTTCATGTAGTACAGAGGATTTGAATTCGTCATTTGGTAAATGTAATTTTGTTGAAATTGTTTGTAAGAAAGAGTCTAAAGATGAACATATTAATGAAATTAGATGTGATGAGACTAACAATAGTCGTTCTCAAAATGTTGGTTTGAAGATAATGAAGAAAATATGTTATGTAGGTAGAGGTTTAGGAAACTATGGGCAACGAATCAGAGAGCCCATTCAGCCACTAATAAGGCCAAAATATGAAAGCCTTGGATATGACATGAGAAAAGAAAATGATGTTACCAGATCTAGCAAATCAGCTCAAACAAAGCAGTATCTTCAATGTTCTCATTATAGTAGAGAAGGACACACAAAAGAGATGTGTTGGGATTTGAATCCATGTAGAATTTGTGGTTATAAAAATCATTCTGAAAATATGTGTTGGAACAAAGAATGGAAGAAAGATTCTAAAACAAGATGTATCCAAATGGATTGTGGATGGAGCTTTGGGTCGAGTTGGCTGAAAATTACAGGTATAATAAAAAAATTGTTCAAGTGTAAAAATTCACATGTGAAAATTGATTGCAGCCAAGGAAAGTTTTTTAAAAGGCATAATAGATGTGTCAATTCAAAAGAAAGTATTATTTAGCAAGACGTATATAAATTTCAAGTTTCCAAAAAGTTGCAAATTGAAGTTTTGAACAACTATCATAGCAATTGAAAATGGTTTGAAGATATCGAACAAGGAAAAGGATTTGCAAAGTCAACGAACTTGGTTATGGACATCAGAAAGAGTCAAGAGAAAAGGAATTTGAATGCCACAACATTGGTGGTCGAAATTAAGGGGGTATGTTGGTATATGTAATTTCTCCCACCTAAAAGACAATTAATTAAAGATAAATTTGAAATTGATATTTTGTAAATAGAAACTATATAAGAATGGAATGTTCTAGAATTAACAAGGAATAAGGTTAAATTGAAGAAAATATTAGATACTTTTATTTTGGGCATGTTGGTCTAATGTCTAGAAAGACCTAAGATGTTTTCAAAAAGTTTCTAGAATTTTCCAAAGACCTCTATATATACAGGCATCATGTAATGGTTTTGTATCAAGTAATAAAATTATGTTTTGGTGCTGCAACACATTACAACTTCCATGTATTTAATTTTTTTGTGTGTTTGTTTATAAATTTATGTATTTGTGTTTCTATATGTGGTGTTGATCCAATCCATCCACCCTATAAACAAGCATCTCACTTGATCTTTAGGTCTAAACACAAATCAAATACTTACACTAATGTTAACTCATTAATAAGATCAAATTTCTCAACAAAAAAAACTCAATAACGAATGATTTCAATAACCAACATTATTACATAAAACAATCACATTATGAATTTTAAAACTCACTTTCTAAATCAAATCATATGAATTTAAACAATTCACTCATATTAAATTTGGACAAAATTATTGTTCGTACATAAATATACTCAATCCACCATACATTCTATAGCTCTATACTAATGAGCGACATCGTTACCATGCATAGAAGATTTGTAATTTCTAGAGACGAGAGGTAATGATTGCAATATTAGATTTCAGCATTTTATATCTGGTAAAATGATCAAATTTTTACTGTCTTTGAAGTTTGTACGATTGAGTTAGATCCTCTGAAGTCGTATAGCATCATCTGTGTGATGTTCAAACTCCACAGGGTAGGACGCATCTATTCTAGCTCCAAATGACAGTACGAATTGACTAACACGCGTGTTAGTCACGCGTTTTACACCATCGATTTTGCAATTAACGATTGTGATTTACTAACCTGTCGCTAACACAAAGTGTAGGTGGCTGTCTTTTGATGTTCCAGGTTCCTCATCTGGTACTAGTCGGAAAGTGACTTCCATTTCAAAAGTCAAATTAATAGGCCAATTGATGTGTCCATCTTCTACCTATTTTCTAAATACAAGAGACTATATTTTTTAATCAGATGGGTATATGGGTGACATACGACATTCACCAAAGTTAATGGGCGCTAGCTCAGAACCCCATAGTCCCTTACTTTCTGGCTGAAGTTATTCTGGTTTCAAAAACAGATTTTTCATACAGTATGATAGCTACATGTTAATCAATCACAGTCGTTTATTACAAAAGCGACGGTGTATGATTAACACTCATGTTAGTCAATTCTTTTTGCCTCCTCCTACAACCCTTGCGAGTTCCAAAAGTGTGCCCTCCTGTGCTATTGTTAAAGAGTTTCCGCTGCCCCTTTAAAAAAAATTATTTATATTTTTGTTAAATTTTGAATATATTTTAAAAAATGTATTTTATTTTAATTATATTTTAAATATTTTTATTTATTACTATATTTTAAATTTTATATGTTTAATTTATATTTTGTTAAATAAATTTATTAAAATATTTCTAATAAATTTTTAATATATTTTTTTGAGTGTATTTTATATTTAATTTTTTCATGTACTTCTATATTTAATTTTATTTCATAAATAATTACATATTCTACATTTAATGTAAATAACAATATATTTTCTATATATTTTATAGTTTAATAAACTTTATGCATTTTTCATTTATATACTTATAATTCAAAAGTGGGTAGAGTTTATTATGATATAAACTTTATATGTTTTTTATTATAATTAAAAAGTGAACAAGTGCCACATAGTGGCTAGTAGTTGTCTTTTTTAGAGTAATTGAGTGTGTTTTTTTGCAAATAATTAGCAAATAGAAGTGATTAATAACTTTGTAACCGTAATTTTAATAATTGAATCTTAACCCTAATAAAATTGTAATCTTATTTGAACCCTAATATAATAGTAATTGAATGTTAATTATAAATTTTATTAAATCCTAAATTTAATGCATAATAATCCCTAACCTAAATTGAATACTAATCATAACCTTCACCCTAACCCTATTTTAATTCTAATAAGACTCATGTCTCTAATTCCAATTATAACTCTAATCTTAATTGAAATAACCTCTTTGAATCTTAATAATAATTTAACCCTAACCGTAAATCAAAATTTTTACCTATAAGCCTAATTGATGCTTAACCATAACTTCAATTTAATTTTATATCAATCCTTACCCTAGTTAAATCTTTACCAATTTTATTTTATAACTTTAATTTAACACTAATTGAATCATATTTTTAACCCTAATTGAACCTAAGATTAACAATTTATAGTGTATTAATTATAATGAATAAATAGGTAATCAGAACTCAATCAAACTAGTGTATAAATGTAGTAAATAAATGAGAGGTAATTTTTATTTATATTACATTCTATTAATATTTATTATATTATTTTTTCACCTACATCCATTGTATTATTTTTTTAAACATTATTATTATTTTTTATTATCTTATATTAATATTTATCTAATGAAATGATCTTCAATGTTAAGTATAATCTAATCTGATATTTTATTTGTATTATAAAAATATTGATTTTATATTATTAATATTAAAATTATTCCATTAATAAAAATAACATATAGTTAAAATCAAGAGTATTCACATACAGTTAAAGAATTGTAATACAATTGTAATATAGTTAAACAGTTGTAATATTGAATCTAGCAAATATTTAAGGTAATTGATTTCATGGATGTATAAAATAATTTAAAGAGTCTTTATTAAATGTGGAATATTTATTTCTTTTAAATCTAAATTGATTAATTAATTACCATCAAAATATTTTAATGACCTAAAATTTTGGAAAAGTATAAAAATAATTCTACCATGGATTATGGAAATATGATAGCATTAAACTTTATGCACTTTTGAAAAAAACTTTATAACTTTATTAAATTTAATTAATAATTTTTTTCACTTTTGAATTATAATTAAATTTAATAAACTTTAATTTTTTTCATGTATAAAGTTTCCCTAAGTTTATTCACTCCAATAATTCAAAAGTGAAAAAATTATAAAGTATTAACTTTTTTCACTTTTGAATTATAATCAAATTTAATAAAGTTATTAAGTTTTTCACGTATGAAGTTTCACTAAGTTTATTCACTCTTTTTAATTCAAATGTGAATAAACTTTATGCACTTTTGAAAAAACTTTCTAAATTTATTAAATTTAATTATAATTTAAAAGTGGAAAAAAATTTAAAAATTTATAAGATTATTAAATTTAATTATAATTTAAAACTTAATAAATTTTCAATTATAATTCAAAAGTGAATAAAATTTCACTTATAATTTACTTCAGTGATTTTGAATTATAAGTGAAAGCTTATTCACTTTTGAATCATAATAAAACATATTAAATTTATATTATAATAAAATTTATTATACTTTAAAGTACATAAAAAATATAATATATTTTATATTATATAATTAAATATAAAATATGCTTTTATTTATGGGTTATATAATATAATTTAAAATTTAATATATATAATTAAATATAGAAATACATATAAACAAATATAAATAAAGTACATTATAAATAAATAAAATATATTAAAAATTTAATAAATATATTTATTAGAATATAAATTAAATACATTTAAATAATATATTAAAAAATTTAACAAAAATATAAATATCTTTTTTAAAGTGCCCAGCGAATCCCTTTTAATGATAGCACAGGAGGGTACACTTTTCAGAGCGGCAGAGGGTTGCACGGATAGGAGAGGGTTGCATGATGCTGCAGGAGGAGGCGGGCATGAAAGGCTAGGAATTAGTGGGCTATGGGGTGTTGTTTAAAGGGCCCCATAGCCAGTGCCAAGTTAGTGAGGGATGTAGCTATTCTGGTTTCAAAAACGCACTGTCATACATTGATAGCTTTTTTGTTATACTGAAGTAGGGACAGTGGCTGCAACGCTTCTATCGGGCCCTGCATCCATTTTGTGCCTATTTTGGAGTTTTCACGAAAGTTATTGTTTGTATGATAGTGCGGTTTTGGAGTTAGATTAGGCGTGTCCATTAATGAGTTGTAGCCTACAATAAAGTACATCTTGACTACTACTTTATTTATTAATTCATGCTTGCATTCATTTTTTCTTTATTCTTTATTTTATATAACTAGCATTTGCATCTTAGTTGCAATGTTTATGCCAATAATCAAATATACTTTGGCAAATTTATTTAGAGGGCAGTTGTTACAACTAATTGTTTATAATATTAGTAAATTGAATTTGGAATGTGAAGATAACTGAATATAAACATATAGAACTTAATTTCAACCAAGAAGTTGAGTAAAATGCTCTTAAAAGTACATTTTTACTTACAATGTATGAAAATAATTAACTTAACATATTGATTACATATAATACATTTGTTGTTGATCATTGAGAGATCTTGTTTATGCCTGGCACAATTGAGGAAAGCATACATTTTTTTTGTATTATTAACTTGAAGGAGATGTAGGCTTGTTCACCCTTTGTCTTGTCCTTCAATTTTTTTAATTTTTCTATTTATTCCAAGATATCAAACAAATGCTTATACATCTTGATTTTTAGAACATGCAATTGTTTTCATTCTACATAGACCAGCAATTAAGTTAGGGTATCATTAGTGAAAGCAATGATTTTAATTATTCTTTTGAAAGATAGGTAGATATAAATAAAAATTTGGTTACCTTACATATGCATTCGTTGTTGCTTGGTTGTATATGTTGTTTATACCATACAATCTTGATATTGTTTCCTTGTATATGATTTCGACATGTCTCATAGTAGTTTTCTATCAAAAGAAAAATTTGTAAAACAAAAATTGATGCTACAAGAAAAAATTTGGGAAATTATGAGGAAGATAGTGCTAATAGTTGAATACCTTTGATTGTTCTAGAGAGATAGTTGTTGTAATCAAGATTCATCCATTTTACTTATCACTATGTATGGATTGTTGTGCATCTTAAAGTATCACTCAAAGGAGAATGTTGGTTGAATACAAAGGTCATTTAATGACTTGACCCTAGATATAGTTCTAAATATTAGCCACTGTCTTTTTTTTTTCCAATATCAATCATTCCTTTTTGTAGTGTGAGACCTTGGGAAATTTGTGTACCATAATAGCGCATGCCATTGTGAAATTGGTATCTTCTTTCAGTTGCTTAGTGATACAAGTATTATTGGTATACCTTTCGGGTGTTCTTGGTTCCATAGTAGCCCACTACAAATATCAATCCTTGCTATGACATACAATCGAACATCTAGTGGTTTATAGCCTGAGCTGTAAACGATGTCAATAACTTTTCCAAAAGCTCCATTTACAAGTCCTTCTTGTGTCCACATGTTGGTTGTGAGCATGACTCATTGCCCTCTGTAGAGTAGTACTTATTTTTCAAGTTGAACATCATTAGTTGTAATATCTATTCTGGTCCTAATAGTTGTCATAGTACTTATTGCTATTGGATAGTTCAAAATTTTCAAAATTATTTTGTTGTTCAATATAACTAAATCATTAGTCACAAAGCAGTGCATAGAGTTGTCAAATTCTTCCTTCTCACTTGGTGCAAGTTGTTTGTTTGTGTGCGTCATCAAAATTTGCATTTATTCTTCTATTGGTTCTACATTTCGCATGTTTTGCACAATATTTGATAAAATTGTGCATGTGTTGGAGTTTCACCTTGTTGAAATATTATTTATAAGGTAACACTTATCATAAATTAGTCCCACAATGTTTTGGTATTTGATTGTGATGTATAGATAGTTTTTCCATCATAGGTGGTAGTTGTGCAAGGTCACCAATTAGTATTATAAACACTTCACCAATGTATAGATATTGGTGGGGAAATACCTCACGTAGTCTACTATCTATTTTTAGTAGTGGCTTTGGCCCTACAAAGTTCATCTTATCAATGAGGATGTCTCTTATGTGCTTTAAGTCTTCTTAGAATGTTGTCAATGCTTGTCCATGCAACAACTACATTTATTTGATAGGAATCTTAAGGGTTGAATGTACAGTTGATAAATGTATGTTGAATGTGGCAACTCTTCTAGGAGCTAGTGTGAGCAATTGGCATTTTTGTTGTGGTGTCTTACATTCAAGCACACTTCTTATGTAAGAGATTAAGTAGGATTTTCTTGCACCCACTATTCCATAAATCATCATTTGCGATGGTTTAGCTGAGGGACATTCACTGCCTTGTAACTATTGTGAGTGCTAGTTTTTTATTTGGCTACAATGTATAGCTTAGCATGTCAAAGTTAGATGGCATGTATTCATCTTGGTTACACGATTTTTTCATGTTTATGAACTATGTGTAAATTTCATGTAACCCTTTGGGTAGTGCAACCCGATCCCATATGTTGTTGTTATCAAATTCACGTCTTCTAAGCATCTCAAGTTCATCTAGGTCAATATTATTTGAGGGGCCCATTTGTGCAAATAATTCTCATTCATTCATGTCTACTATGTCTCGTGTGTTCATGTCAATATCACTCTCTTCTTCTTATTTTTCTTCGGAGTTTTCTTCCTTTTCAGGGGTATGATTGATGTGCCATACATCATATCTAGCTACATTCATTTGCTTCCAATTTGTGATTATCAGATCCTTACTAATTCCTATGTTGGTTTCTATATGGTGAAAAATGTTTGTAAAATAGTAACTCGCTCCAACAAAATGTTTCAAAGTGTTTCAAGTCCTCCTTTGGGATGTTGTAAAAATTTAGGTAAACATTGACAATGGATTTTTCCTTTCTCTCTTTCCATTTGCATCCTTTATGAATTGTAGAATAGGAAAAAGATCTTGCAAATTCAAGTAGTGTTAAATTGTCTCTAGCTCTAGAGTTCATTTTATGTAGGTGTGTAAGTAGCTAGATTGGATCTAGCTTTCATTTGTTGTTCTTTATTTGGTGGAACACTTTTCATCCAACATTCAAACATGTGAAAGGTAAATTGCAAACAACAAGGGATAATTTTTTAAGCATATGACATGTTTCTTGTGCTTCTCTATCACGCTCTACTACAATTTCTAACATGAATTTTCGATATGCATTGAGGGATAGATGATCTATTTTTTGGGTTGCAGATATTCTTGTTAGCATATTAGTAAAAGTCTAAGATCTTCTCTCTACTTTTGATGCATACTTGGCATTGTAATTCAGAACAAGTTCTTGTGAGATAATAGGCTGGCAATCTATGTTAGCTCTTCATATCACAATAATTTTTGGATTGTGTATCTTCAACCTATCGTCATTCCTTGTAGGTTCATAGTTTTTCCTCCCAAAATCATCACATGATAAAGTACAAACAATCTATTCCTTCCATGGAGCTTTGTACCAACACTCTAGTTTTTTCCCTTTCTTTCATAAGCATGTTCCCTCTCTACATTTTATGTGTCTTTGGAAACGATTAATTATGTCCTCATAGTCATGATAGGGATCTATAACATATATTTGATCTATGTTTAGCAAACATGGATCATATTGTGAAGATCGATATATTGTGTTGTTTTTGTGTGATGCATCACAAGGGTTCCAAGCGCTGACATACATGTCAATAAAATTTCTTCCCTAAAGAATAAATAGTCTCAAAATTGCATGTTGAAGGTCCTTCCACTTGATAAAAAATATGAAATAAGATCTACAATTACAAACTCTATAAAATATTAATTGCTCTCATGTTTGAGCTTAGTGGTGTTAATATATTACTAGGAGGCTTAGATGCAATTGTAGAAGGTGAAATCATGAATACATGTAGAGGAGAGGGAACATAAGGATTTATAAGTACCCTCATTACATCTAAGTAAGAAGATGTGTATCTATATGGTAGTTGTTAAGGTCCTCAATAATATTATCAAACATCAAATAAAAATAAATACATGCGATATTTAATAATAATGCATCTTAGAGAGATGTATCTAGCAATCACAAATGATCCTATAAAATACAAATGTTACAATCCTTGAAAGAAACTGTAACACTTATTTGTATAGAAGAAGTTAAATATGGATAAATTTTGGTACGTATAGAATCTTTAGGACTTGGTAGATCAATTGAATATACTAGTCATCCCACCATCTACTCACATATACTACATGAGTATGAAAATTTGAAGAAGGGTGTTAGGAGGAGGACCAATGAGTATCTTGGTATCATCCTTGTTTGTAGGGTTCTCAAATAAAAACATAACAAATAGCTTGAGTCTTAAAATGATCTCCATATAGTTGCCTAATAGTTATCTATGGAGTTAAATGACACTATGTATGCTATATGAAATGCATTTAATATTCTTGAAAAAAAAAATGATTGGTTTGTAGATTGGGTTATTATTTTTTACCCTACAACCTCATCTAGTCACTTCACTTAGAAGCAATCTTAAATATATAAGGCAAAAATCCTACAGGATACAATGATTCTTGATCTTGTATCTGTATGGATAATGCTAACACCGCCAAATTTGTTAAAAAAGTGAAGTGTCTATGATGTGAAAAGTCAATTGTAGCACCCAGAAAGTACACTTACAAATTTTAGAAACTACACTAGTTTGGAGGTTCATAGCTTGGTGTCCTGTAATTGTCATGCAAAATCAATCTAGGACCATGTCCATCTACTATGAGTGAGTCCACTTATCCATTTTCAGCCCCCTATAGTAAAATCTGATGTGTTTTCCAATTACCAAGTTAAGGTGTTTAGTGATGTTTGCTTTCTACACACTATAAAATTTCTAGACTGGCCTACTTTGGAGGGCTACGATTGGAAATCACCAAGATCATCATGTCAAATCGCTCAGTAGGAATGTTCATGTGTCATATGAAAGTGTTTTTACCAAGTTGCAAACTCCTGTGATCATATATGACCTGTTTTTGATACCCTCAGTTTCTATGCCTTGAGAAGATTTGTTGTTTGCACAGTGATTGATCTACCTAAGTGGCTGACTTTGGAGGTTGATATTTCAGTGCCTGATGAATGTTAAGAAAAGTTGATTCTTCCTCGTGTTTTTTCTAATGACAATATACTGTTGTGTCAATTTGTAGAGCCCCAACACTTTATTTGATATTTTTACTATGTCAAAACCAAGTGCAGTTTGTGGAGGTTTGTTGTATGCACAATGTTAAGTTTGTCAGTGAGCTTATTTTGGAGATTGATATTTATCCAGATGATTTTCATGTAGAGCGGATTTGTTCATGTGATTTTCTTCATGTTCATATACTCCTTTGCACAATTGCAGAACCCCATGATTTAGTTTGATAAATTTTAAGGTCAAAAGCAAACAAAGTTTTCAAAGTTTTGATGCCTACATTTCCAAAAGGTTTCAAACGACAAGCTTTGGTGATTAATATCTCACATAAAAGGTAGAGTCAAGAAAATTCATTTGGCACACTTTCTCATTGTACCTTAATGTATGAATATATCCAGTGGCGACGTCCTTAAAATTTTGTAAACCTGAGCACGTCATGAAGAACCATTTGGGGTTTTCGATTCTTGGGGTTCCAACATGATGTTTAGTCAGTTTCTGAGAGTGGTTTTGAAGGCTATAGGTCCTATTTTGGTCACAGTGCAAAAATGGTCAAATTTTAATGATGAGCGGCCTATCTCTTTCACCCAGAAGCATATAGAAGCTACATAGAATTGTTTCAGATGAAAATTGTTTCAGTTTGAATTTTGTTTTAGTCGGGCCCATAAGAAAACCCGATCATTATGAAGGCATAAGATTAATTGATTTTAATCTTCAAAAAGGAAGTATTTTACGCTCCCAACCTACCCCGCAGCTCCGCAGATAAAGAGGGGTGAGGTGGGCTGTAATGCTGGAGACCTCCCGCCACCCGCAAGGGTGATTGGGGGAGGGCAGGAGAGTGGTGGATGGCACCGGAAGACATGCACGCAAAACGTGGAATCGCAGACAAAACACCTTGATTATTTTACAGAGAGATGGCGTTTGATGGGTGCGAGAAATGCAGAAAATACAGTTTTTTAAAAGGTTTCAGATATTCTCAAGCAAATGCAATCGGCAGGTCCGTTGCTAGTATTCTCTCTGTATGTGCCAAAATTAGAGCCATTGAACAGTGCATGGGCATCCATCACAGCGTAAAGGAATTATGATTTTTGTCAAAATCCCATATACACGGCCATGACTTGTCTAGGGTGAGATATATGAAAGGTGTGAAGTCAAAACCCACACCCTTTGCTAACATTTTTACCTGCCTGCGCCAAAGCGGTAGCCTAGGAACGGGTCATATACATCCATCGAAGCATTTAAAAGGGGGTTTTATAGAATGTGTAAGTACGAGTTTAAGAGACACCATCAGAGAAGCAATGCAGTAACTGGAAGGCATGTGCGTCTCTCAAAGCAGTATGTCGCATGGAGTGTGTCTGGAATCACATACAAAGTATGTGAACTATGCGTCAGAATGCCTCTAAGAGACGATATCTACAAGATTGAAATGATGTTTGACAAAATGCCTAAAAGAGATATCTTTTCATGGAGTGCAGTGTTTATAAGATTTGCATAAGTAGATTCGGTGAAGGGGTTTTAGAAATTTTGGAAATGGGTGAAGTAATAAGAAATGTGGAAACATATATAAGACATGTAAATTGTTGACAAGGAATTGTGGTTTCATGCAGTGCCATGTCCGCAATCTAGAGGTCGACGGTTTGCTGAAAAGGGTTAGAAACTTCAAACAAATGTAATCGGCAGGATTGAAGCTGATTGTCTGCAGAATGTGGATGCATAAACAAAGCATATGAACTGTATGACAGAATGTCTCAAAGAGAATCTCGAATCATGGAATGAAATGATTGCAGAGTGTGTACAAAATGAATGTTGAAGGAAGCCCTCGAAATCTCTGAATTAATGAAGCACATTGGAACGCATACTAACATTATGCATGATGTTTAATGAAAGGGATTATGGTGAATAAACAGAACTAAAAAGAGACTTGGATGCAGTTGGATTGAATGCCATAAAATGGCACATAGTTTTTGTGCAGGAGATAGATCATATCCACAAGCATAGGATGTCTATACCCAGTTGAAGAAATTGGCTTCGTAAATGAAAATAGCAGGCTATGGCAAATGCACTAGAAGACATATATATAAAATATGGGAACAGACAAAGGCATGCTAACTGTTTTAATAGTGTAGAAACTGAAACAGAGGAGAAAACAGAGCACTCACTGATTTATACACAAAAATATTTATTCAATCAAATCAATGGATTACATTTCTTATAGAGGTCTTTCTCAAACTTTATACTCCTTACAGGCTGCGTTTCAAGCAGCAAGAACACTGTCTTTTTATAGAACTCATAGCCCTTACAATAATTGTAATAATGTAGCTAAAAACAGACCATCATAACATGCATTAATTGTTACAAGAGAGATAGAGCTTAAGACATTGATAACTAAAGTTAAACTGTTCATGCAACCCGAAAATTATTTTCGGGGGAAATTTTCATATCGATGGCGAAATTTTCTTTTAAAATGAGGAAAAAATTATTTTGTATTGGCGATTTTTTTTCTAGGGTATGAAAATGCCATAAATTTATGGCGAATAATACCTTGTTCAATGGGGAAAATATTTATTATGGGAGGCGAATAATTATTGTTAAAAGGAACAAATATATAATTGTATGAGCAAAAATTTTTACTCTGAAGGAAAACTTATTTAAATGTATTGGCGATTTTTATCCACTGCTTGAAAATTATTAAAATGTATTGGCGATTTTTATCCACTGCTTGAAAATTATTTAATTTGTTTTGGCGAATATTTTGTTATTTATGGTAAAATATATAATTCATTCGCGATTTCATGAATTCATTGCCATTAATAGACATCACATCACATTAGTACATCACATCACATAATACATTGAGTCCGGACTCTGCACGATGTATCAATAAGCGTGGCCTCTTTGACACGTAAAGGGTGACACATACCTAAAATCTATCAATGATTTTAAACCGTTTGATGATCGTAGATCAATCGCTGAAGTTTTATTTTGGCCCAATTTTCTGAAGAGAACATAGCTCAGCAGAAAGTGCCCGGAATGGAATTGGATTCAATAAACACGTATCAAATGTCACTAATCACGATCGATAATTTCGTCCATTTAATATATATCTATTTGCTTACGGCAATCCACTCTATCCCCACGACTTCTAATGTGATACTTGCTAGTTTGGTACTGGTTCATAGCTGTTTCCATTTTTGCACAATAGTGCATTTATGGGAAAGATTTGTAGAGATACGAAAGTTTAAAAAAAAATTATAGCAATAATACTGTTAAAGAAGTAATTATTACAATCAAGAGCTTCAACAATTTATATACGATCTTTGCTTCTTTCATCTTCAATTAGCCTTTGCTCATGGTATTTTAGGTTTATAGGCTCACTGCTTAGGTTGTTTAATTTGTTAATCTGTTTTCTCAAGATGGACACTCCCATCCGCTTGAGAAGCATTTCTGCAGAGGACCAAGGGGCCTTTCTAGGCTCCGTTAGAAACCCAACCCTCCAATAGTCTGCAAGGAGGTTGGGTCGTTCACCAATGAGGCTGTGTGGATGGTGTTGGGCAGAGAATTTCTGCGAAATGAAAATAGGTACCGTGTTAACACGGACCTTACATTCCGCTTCTTGGCGTCTCTTCTGGACCTGGGAGGAGACAAGGTGGATATGTTGATGCTGTTGAGAAGGGTTTTTAAGGAAGACTTCCTCAGAGACGACATTACTCTTGTCGTTCTTGCAGAAGTAGGGGTGGGGATCCCTTGGGCGAGTGATTTATCCAAGCTTCTCCTCCCTGACCAAACATTGCTAGTGGCCAGGCAACCGTTTCTCCTAAACCTGAATGCGGAGCAGCTGACGCATCACAAAAAATGGGCGCAGATTGGCAGGGACTTCCTCTGTAAATGGTTCCTCCTGGACGACTTTCCAAACTACATGTGGATTGAAGAATTCTCTCAGCTTATGCTGTCCAAAGAATTCTACATGGAAGGAGGGCCAGATTCTTAGGGAAAAATTGTAAACAATTCCACTACCTGTGCCCTAGCCCCGCGACCCACCCCCCTGTAGTTTTTTTTTCTTATGTCCTTGAACCCTAATAGGCTGCCAGTGGCTCACTCATTTTGGCTTTTAAATTTTTGGGAGACTCAAGTCTTAGACGAAAAAAATTGTAAATTTCAAAAGCATAAATATTAATGATAATTTTTCAAATTCTAGTTTGTTTCACTTTGCCTCTTACAGTCTTGTGGATATAAAAATGCTTTCTATAATTCTATTTCATTTTTACTAATTAATTTCTTTCAAATGCTTTTTGTATATGAGCTACGTTATTTCAATTATTTGTTAAACAATGGAAATAAATTTAATACCATGATCTTTTTTATGTAATGCTATAAAAAAAAAAATTCAATTCGTTCCATTGATTATTTGTACATTGATTATGGTTAATTATAATTTTATAAATATATACTATATAGTCATTCAAAATACAAAACTTCAAAACTTGCAAGATACAAAAGTTTATCGGTAAAGGTTTTTTCATTCTATTAATTGAAAAGTTTCAAGGTACAAAATTTGCCCACAGCTTATAGCAAGCAGACAAAAAGACTAGTTCATTGCCGATAGGCCGCTCACTCAGTCTCACTATCCCCCTGCGTCACCTCCTCCCAGTCCCTTCCCTCCTCAGAGGTCGATGCTTTGGCTTTCCCTTTTGCCGCTTCAGCTTTCATTTTTGGAATGTAGTTTAGGCACCCGAAGTCGAGGTTGCCCTCCAAGCTTGCCAATAGCTGTATGGCCCTTCCTTCTTTAGTCCTATCTCTCAATTCCCTACCAACCTCCATCCTTGCCACCACATGCAAAGCCTTCAGGACTTCATCCACCCTCGTTAATTTCACAAAGAGTTTCATCACTTCCCACCCCACTCGGGCTCATTCACGACACTGGTTTTTGATTTCATCCTCTGGGCCACGAATAAAAGGAAGCAATTCCTCCTGGTCTTCCCCTTCCTTAATTCGAATGCCAACTCTCGGCACCACCCACTCCAAGATTGAATCTAGGTTAATCAAAAACTCCCCATCAATCAATTTGACCAATGTGAGTTTTACCATTTCCACCTCCGGTTCGAATTCACAGGCGGGCGTGTGCACAAAGATGGTGGTCAAAAAAGTGGACACCACCAAAAAATAACTTGGGAAAACAAGCAGCGTGTACGCGGTTTTAAAATTTCAAATTCTCACGTACGCACTTAGGTTTGTTCTTCCCGAGCCTAGAAAAGGTAGCGCATATGCGCTGCGTTTAGGAAAATTAGCGCGTACGCACTACGCCTAGGAAAATTAGCGCGTACGCACTGCTTATAGGAAAATGAGCGCGCACGTGCTAATAATCCTAGTAAAACCGCGTATGCGGTGCTTGATAAAAAAAGTTTTTAAAAAAAACTGGGTCCTCATTTACCCGAAAAGCGCATTTTTCACTTTGTTTTTTTCCCATTTTCTAACCTAAACCGCGAACGGGGTGCTAAATTTGTCCTCTAGGCTATGGATCAAGGTTAGTTTTTGTTTATTTTTGTCTTTCTTTCTGGTTTATGCAATTTATTTTACATTTTGAATTTAATTTCATTAATTTTGATTAGGTTTTTTCATTTTTTGTTTCAAAAACCAGATTCTTCTAATTCAGAACAAGAACAACCAAATGCACCTCCTGAAAAACCACAAGAACAACCAAATGCACCTCCTAAAAACACACAAGAACAACCCCCAATTCCTCCTTTTGACCGCATAGCCGAAACACAGGAAGAATTAATTAATCAGTTAGGGCAAAATACATCCAAAATCAATATACTGATTGTAAAATTGAAAACTTTTGAACTTGACCATTATCAATCCCTCGCCACTAGCCTAGAAACATTAGCTAGTGGTGCCATAACTATTTCCACAGAAATTACCAAATGGGGAAGCTTTAGTGATAGGTGTTGTCAATTCTATGCCAATGGGCTATCATATGATGGAGTTAAAAACAAAAATATTTTTAAACAACAAATATGTGACCTTTTTGTTGACCCCAAAACTGGTCAGTCATTACCTCCTAATGCAAAGAGGTTTCCCATACATTGGTGTACCAATGTGTAGATGAAAAATCTTTTTTGGTAGAGGTGGCAGATGGTCTTTGACGATCCACTTTGTAATAATTATGAGGTGCCATTATATTTTTTGAGAAAAATATATTGTGAGTATGTGCTCAATGTGCGCCCAAATTATTTTGACATGAGAGAGTTTCATGGTAGAGGTGGTGGCTCTGCCCAAGATAGACCTAGAGCTCGTAGACGATTATCCACGGAGAGTCGCTGCCCCCTAGCACCCAAACCCAAGGTGCATCAGGCTGTCCCATTAGAGCGGAAAGAGTCGATGGAGCTATAGACTCTTCAGGCAGCCACAACATTGACTGGTGCCATCATCCAACATGGGACATCATTAGCACACCCTATTATATTGGATGATGAGCCGTTAGAGGGCGACAGAGAGCCCATCGAGCATATGTGTGTCAGTTGCTCGGGGATAGATGATGCAGCTAGTGCAGATGGATACTCATATCATCTATGCACGATTTGCGGTTGTAGATGTTAGGCTCACACGGTTGAGGATGTCGCACTGACAGATGAGTTGATGGACATGGTGTTTTCCCATGAGCCACAGACATAGGTGTGTTGATTTGAATTCATAACATTTTATTTATCAGTCACTTTAATTTTGTAATTACATAAATGAATTTTCATTTATACATCGATTTAAATTGAGACAAATAATATGCATTTCAGGATGCAGCAGTGGTATCCCATACACCTCCCCCAGTTACCACAGCTGCAACTTTGACGCCTAAGGTATAAATTTTGTAACATGTTAAAATAGAATAGTACACTTTGAATTCAAAAAAATACAAGATATACTAACTATCTTTAATGCTTGGTCCAATTTCTGGTTTGTAGGTGTTGACAGGGGACGAAATGTCCTAGATTGATGACATCACGCTCTCAGTGATCGATTTTGGCCTACAAAGCTATACGGTATGATATTTTGTACAACTCTTTTTATGTATTGTTTTGATGGAATATGTAAGTCATTTCATTTTAGATTTTTAAAATTATGTTTAATTTATTATCTGTACTAATATCTCATGTTAATTTTGTGTTTTTAGGGTACCCTCTCCGCGTCTAAGGCTCGTCCTAAGAAAAAGAATTCCTCGAAGATGCCAAAACGTGTGAAGAAGGTAATTGAACACATTTTTAGTTGTACAATTGTTTGAAAATGTTCAAATCAAATATTACTTGGGGTTTGTGGATTGATCAGTGTTTTTTGTCTATTTTACATGTACAATGGTCATTGAGCTTTGTGGATATGTTGAATGCACTTGATTCGCCCACAGATCAAGAGAGGGCGGAGGTATGTATCTCTACTTTATTTTCTTGATTTCATGATTATATGCACGCGTACATGTGAACTTGTGATATATTATAATCTTATAATTTTTTCATACAGGAAATATCCATACCTATTTCATCAATGGTGAACCCTCCTCCTTGCACTGGAGAAGCATCTCAGGATTCGGTACACTTTTGTTTGATATGTAAAATCAATTGTTTTCAACCTTCAATACTTATCATTATATTAATTGTATTTAATCTTTGTACATTTTTTGTATAGGTAATAGCATCAGTTTCTACATCGATGATGAGCCATCCTCAATCCATTGGAGAAGCATCTCAAGCACAGGTACGTCATTGTTCTCTATATTATAGCTTTTAAGTGTTTTTGATATATTTATGTTAGTACATTGTATTAATTGTATATTTAATCTACAATAGACTCCTTCGTGGTACAACCATAACATGGATCAATTTAAGTATGTCTTCAAGAAAACTTCTAAGAGTGACAAGGAGAGGAGAGCAAAGACATTAGCTCCTGGATCAGCCGATGAGGTAATCTACATTTCAATTGCAAAGGAATTAAAGTTAAATGCATAGTTATGATGTTAATTGTGAACTATTTTCTACAAAAGAATTCTAACTTGGCTTTTGAATTTTGGTTTTGCAGCCATCTACAGAGCTACGTACTGCACCAAAGAGGCTTGATTTTGATGATCCACTAGAAGTTTAGGATCATATAGTGTTAGTTTTGGTCATAGAATGACCAATACATGTAGATATATTCTACATTTTTATTGTATATCAATTTGGACATGGCATATGCCACACTTTTGTAATACTTGTATTGACTTGGCAGACATGTCTTTTTTTATATATATAAATATCGATATTCGATCCAATAAATGTGTAATGAGTTCATTATTTTGTATTCGTTGTATTTTGTGGTTGTCCTTTTATAAATTTAAATGAATATTTGCATATGTAGTCAACAATATGAATATAAACAACAAAAATATATGATATAAAGCATTGCAATCGTGGAATATGATTTGATAAAATTTCTAAAATGTTCAATTAACCCTACAAAACTCCTTGTATTCAGTTCATTATTGTGTATTCACTGTATTTGGGGGCTGCCCTTTTATTAATTTAAATGAATATTTGCATATGTAATTAACAATATGAATATAAACAATAAAAATCGGCAATATGAATTTAAACAACAATGTGTTTGGTGCGAGAGCACCCTCACGCTCGCAATGGTCAAATTTTGTTCCTCGTGTGCACAAACCGACGTTGCAAGCACATCCGAGTGGGCAGGTTTATGCTAGGCATGCCCCCGTCATGCATCCCAAAGCACCAGAACGTCGAGAGTCATACCCTACCGGTGCGATCTCTAAAGTGCCCTGAGTCCAAAATATTGTCAAAATTTGACAGACTATTTCTTCCAATCCACAACACATACGATTGATCTGTTTGATCTCGTGGGGTCGTGTGAGGCTCCTCTACAATGGCCTATCTCGATTTTTGACGACTCGAAGCCATTTTCAATTAGTAGCATTTTTTCACCTACTCAAAAAACCGTCAGTTGCTTGCAAGGAAAAGTTGCAAGATTGGCTAGAATTGATTATGTTCCTCGTGTGCACAAACCGATGTCGCGAGCGCGTCCGGGTGGGCATGTTTACACTAGGCATGCCCCTACTATGCATCCCAAAGAACCAGAACGTCGAGAGTCATACCCTACCGGTGAGATCTCTCAAGTGCCCTGAGTCCAAAAAATTGTCAAAATTTGACGGACTATTTCTTCCAATCCACGACACATACAATCGATCTTTTTGATCCTGTGGGGTCACGTGAGGCTCATCTACAATATCCTATCTCGGTTTTTGACGACTCGAAGCCATTTTCAATTAGTAGCATTTTTTCGCCTGCTCAAAAAATCGTCAGTTGCTTGCAAGGAAAAGTTGCAAGATTGGCTAGAATTGATTTTGTTCCTCGTGTGCACAAACCGACATCGTGAGCGCATTTGGGCAGACATTTTTATGCTAGGCATGCCCCTGTCATGCATCCCAAAGCACTAGAATGTCGAGAGTCATACCCTACCGTTGAGATCTCTCAAGTGCCCTGAGTCCAAAATATTGTCAAAATTTGATGAACTATTTCTTCCAATCCACGACACATACGATCGATCAGTTTGATCCTCTGGGGTCGCGTAAGGCTCCTCTATAATGGCCTATCTCAGTTTTAGACGACTTAGAGCCATTTTCAATTATTAGCATTTTTTTGCCTACTCAAAAAACCATCAGTTGCTTGTAAGGAAAAGTTGCAAGATTGGCTAGAATTGATTTTGTTCCTCGTGTGTACAAACCGACATTGCAAGCGTGTCTAGGTGGGCATGTTTATGCTAGGCATGCCCCTGTCATGCATCCCAAAGCACCAGAACGTCGAGAAGCATACCCTACCGGTGAGATCTCTCAAGTGCCCTGAGTCCAAAAAATTGTCAAAATTTGACGAACTGTTTCTTCCAATCCATGACACATACGGTTGATCTATTTGATCCCATGGGGTCGCATGAGGCTCCTCTATAATGGCCTATCTCAGTTTTTGACGACTCGAAGCCATTTTCAATTAGTAGCATTTTTTCGGCTGCTCAAAAAATCGTTAGTTGCTTGCAAGGAAAAGTTGGAAGATTGGCTAGAATTGATTCTGTTCCTCGTGTACACAAATCGACGTCGCGAGCGCATCTGGGTGGGAATGTTTACGCTAGGCATTCCCTTGTCATGCATCCCAAAGCACCAGAATGTTGAGAGTCATACCCTACCGGTGAGATCTCTCAAGTGCCCTGAGTCCAAAAAATTGTCAAAATTTGACGAATTGTTTCTTCCAATCCACAACATATACGGTTGATCTGTTTGATCCTGTGGGGTTGCGTGAGGCTCCTCTACAATGGCCTATCTCATTTTTCAATGACTTGAAGCCATTTTCAATTAGTAGCCTTTTTTCGCCTGCTCAAAAAACCGTCATTTGCTTGCAAGGAAAAGTTGCAAGATTGGCTAGAATTAATTTTGTTCCTCGTGTTCACAAACTGACATCACAAGCACGTCTGGGCGGGAATGTTTACACTAGGCATGCCCCTATCCTGTATCCCAAAGCACCAGAACGTCGAGAGTCATACCCTACCGTTGAGATCTCTCAAGTGCCCTGAGTCCAAAATATTGTCAAAATTTGATGAACTATTTCTTCTAATCCACGACACATACGGTTGATCTGTTTGATCCTGTGGGGTCGCGTGAGGCTCCTCTACAATGGCCTATCTCGGTTTTCGACGATTTGAAGCCATTTTCACTTAGTAGCATTTTTTTGCCTGCTCAAAAAACCGTCAGTTGCTTGCAAGGAAAAGTTGCAAGATTGGCTAGAATTGATTCTATTCCTCATGTGCACAAACCAACGTCGCGAGCGCGTCTGGGTGGGTATGTTTACAGTAGGCATGCCCCTGTCATGCATCCCAAAGCACCAGAACGTTGGGAGTCATACCCTATCGACGCAATGGAGAAGTTGCTTGACAATTTTTTTGACAACAATGACAATTTTTGCTCAAATTGTATCTAGTCTCAATCTATCACCCCTATGACCCGATAATGACTCAAATAATTATCCATGATTATACAAGAATCAAGAATTCTCATGATTGGCTAGGGACACATCACATATACTCAAAACATAGTCACAAAACATTGACACACAAAATAGTCACAAAACATTGTCACATATTATTCAAAAATTTGCCTCTAAATATGGTCAAATCAGCTCTTGGCTATTTGATTATACAAAAAATTGTCTTACAAATAATCACATGGGCTTTTATACAAAATTTGGCATTACAATATATGTGATTCAACTCATCACCATTTTAATATACAAATCATCTCATGGGCTTTTATACAAAATTTGACATTACAATATGCGCGATTCAGCTCATCGCCATTTTAATATACAAAATTTGGCATGTACATATGTACAAATCAGCTCATTGCCACTTAAATATGCAAAATTATGCCCCTAAACATGTAAAAATCAGCTCATGGGCATTTATATATACAAAAAATGAATATAGAACAATTCGTCGACGATTTATACAAAATTCTCAAAATCATTCTACTCTGAACCGTAGAATCAATCAAGTGAGCCTTTAGGATCGACTCTAACCCGTATTGTGTCAAGTATTGCCTCGTGGTCAGATTCATGAACTTTCCATAAAATCTTGTTATGAGGCCTACCACGATACTTCATCAAATGAATATTTGTTGCAACAACAAGGTTAGAGAAATGAAGAATATGTTTGTGTGTTTCAAAGTCCTCGAACAACCAAACATCAGAATTCTTGATAGGGTATCTCTAAAGCCATGTTCCTGTCACAACAACAGACCCTATTGGGTACTCAATACCCTCTCCATCAATGATTGTGGTTGTCAATTTTCTTTTAGCCTCAACACAACGACACAAATAGTAATCTGTTCCTTCTTCATTGTTCTCTTCTGCAACAACTACATACACATGACCTGCATTTTATAAAGTGTTAATTAATACCAAAAATAAAGTATGATGTACAACAAAATGAACCAAAAAGAATACTTGCATAAAAATATACTCAAAAAATCACCTGAATCCACTAGGTTGGATACATGGTCAAAATCCATTGATGTCTCCATCTGGCTCAATTGTAGTGCTTTGGGAATTTGATATGAATCAATGGGAACCAATGGTCTACAAGACCATTTGTCAACCCACTCTTCTGATTCACATTCTTCCCACAAACAATACATGCATGAAGAGCAAAAACATACCATCTGTCTTGTATAAATTATCAGTGAACTTGAATTTGAACTCATAAATGAGTGCATGTCACTCGATCCTGCAACTGTACAAAAATCTAGATAGTTTTCAATGTTAGATTCAGTAATCAACCAAAAATATCTACGAACCAATGACATACCTGGATTACCTGGACCCATCGTAGACTTACACCATCACACAATTATTTTTGCATCTACCAACTCAGCACCACCTTCGTACTTCAATTCTTCCCTGGCTAGGGCTCTTTTCACACATGCTCCTGCACCATCGTGCTCTCCCTTACCATGTCCAACCTCAGTGAAATTCTAAAAATATTGTACACCGCTTGTCACATGCATCCTTGTCAGCCAATAAAACATCCTTGAATTCTTGAATTGTGCGGTGCAATTATCTAACCATATTAAGTGCCAGTTGTATCGTATGTTCCTTCCCTTAAACTATCATAGAAAACTTTAAAGCATCCTTGTACAAACTCTGATGAATGAGTACGATCATCACTTATGTAGAAGTGATACTCTCTTCCAACCTTTCTATCCTCCTCCGTGCTATCATCTGCATGCATGAATGCTATGTGTACAAAAATAGAAACTTGTGTAGAGTGATAATACATGGATTGCACTTGATTTTGAGGTTGTAGTGTATAATTTTCAATGAAATCAATGATAGAGACAATGGTGCCAAGAGGAAATGTGTCCTTACACAACTTGAATTGCTCATCTAACCATCGAGCTCTCTGTGTATGCATTATGTACTCATAAACTAGTTTCTCTTGAAACATTTTCATAAATTGAGCTACACATATATCATTTTTCACTAGCTCACATCTCTTCAAATCTTTTCCATCTTTAACTCCATATGTGACTGTCTCGTAGTTCCAAAAGAAACTAGTTTCGTACCAATTTCATGTGTGCTCTCCAAATGTATGCATCTTGGTAAACGTTGCAAACCACCACATATAGCACAAGAACCTTCCAAACAAGGCATATTATAATAAATGCAACCATCATGTCTATTACATAACACACTTGAAATAAATTCTCTTGCTGACTTAGGAGGTGCTTGTATATTACATTCCTGCAAAACATCGTTAGTGTGCAAAGTAGAACAAATATGACGAAAAAAATCATAATGCATGGAAAATTCAATATGCATCCTACAACAACACGTGGTGCGTACATGATTAATCTTAATATAAAAAGGTTTTGCCATTTCAAAAAATCTTTGAGAAATTTATATTTGAGGAAACTTTTGAAGGAATCTTTCATTAAATTTAGTTTGATTCATATCCAAATAGTTTTTCACATGTGGCTCACGATTTTTAGATCCAATTCGCCTTCTAACAACATCTCTTTGGTTGGGCGATACTCTTGTGTTGTCATGCCAAAAAAATTTAATTAATGTTTTTAGTGCATCTACAACAACCTTGTCTTTGCGTGGTAGTCTACCTGAGAATGCCCAAAAAGAATTATTGTTAGGTTCCTCTATTTGTTCTCGCCTCTTTAATGCTCTACTTAATGTTATTCTACTAACGTTCAATGACTTACTTGTTTTGCTTATCAAACGATCTTTTTTTATTTTCTTGCTCATTATGGTTGATGTAATGACACGTCAAGTAGCATTATAATCTTTACTACGTGATTTTGAACCAATAGATTGATATGCATCAAATAGATTTCTGACAATAGTTCTTTCACTGTTACTTTCAGATGATCTTAGGCCTAGAATTTTCATTGTCTCTCTAAAATTCAAATTTTTAATCATTTGAACAATTAATTGACATCTTGCGGTTTGATTTAAGTTTTTAAAATAGTTTTGCCATATTCTTTTAACCATTCTCCTAAAATTTCGTTCATTCATTTTATTGGGCATTGACTTCAATATATTCTCATCAATGTCAATTAGATACTTTGGTTTCCTACGAATGATTCTAGGAGGTGTTAACATCAGTGCATTATGTACATTCAATTCATCAAGTAGAGAAGGTGTAATATGTTCATCATTTAATTTATTATTCAATGCGGTATCTTCTTCAGTTGCATTAGGTTCAAATGGTAAATTATCAAATGTTTCTTCTTCAATTGCATTAGGTTCAAACGGTAAATTATCAAATGTTTCTTCTTCAATTGCATTAGGTGCATTATATTCGTTTGGTAAATCGAATTGAGATGTTGAGGTTGACATACCTTCTTCTCCCATTGTTCTTATGTCACGCAATTTCTTCATATGCTTCCTTTGTCTTTCCTTTTGAGCCTCTCGTTGTTCCATCATTCCTCGCTTGTTCTTTCCCATGGTTGAGATTGGTTGACCTAAATAGAATCATATTACATATATATGTAAAGAAAAGTTCAAAAATAAATAAATAACTATAAGTATGCATCTTATCACTATTTTTTGGAATCAAACTATTAAACAATCACAATTTAATCATTTGAAACCATGCAAAAACAAAAAACTAATAAAAACAACAATTCAATCATTTGAAATCATGCAAAAAACAAAAAATTCACTTACTTTTATGTATACAACAGTGATAGAAGTGCAGACATAGTTCCAGTGGGGCCTTCAACGACCTCAAAAACTTCTTTTGAGGTTGTTGAGGCTCTTGGGCAACTAAAACTATGTCTATAAACCGTGTACGCGCTATATTGATAACTGCGTACGCACTGCTAGGCCATAAAATGTTGGCAAGTCCAATAGTATTCTCGGCTTATGAGTAATAAGTACTGCGTACGTGCTACTAAGCCTTAAAAAAGTTATGGAAGGGGTATGGAGGAAGGGAGAGGGAGAAAGG